>NW_026511687.1:0-43127 GCF_027579735.1 Bombina bombina
CTCTGCTGTGGGTGATCCTCTTGCAGCTTCCTGTTGGGAAGGAGAATATCCCACAAGTAATGGATGATCCGTGGACTGGATACACCACAAGAGAAATAAATTTATCAGGTAAGCATAAATTATGTTTCTCCAACATAGGTGTGTCCGGTCCACGGCGTCATCCTTACTTGTGGGATATTCTCTTCCCCAACAGGAAATGGCAAAGAGCCCAGCAAAGCTGGTCACATGATCCCTCCTAGGCTCCGCCTACCCCAGTCATTCTCTTTGCCGTTGTACAGACCTAATTTTCGTCCCTTTCGTAAAAACGGACCAGCCCAAAGTGCTACGTCCTCTAAGCAAGAGGGTAATACTTCTCAAGCCAAGCCAGCTTGGAGACCAATGCAAGGCTGGAACAAGGGAAAGCAGGCCAAGAAACCTGTCACTGCTACCAAGACAGCATGAAATATTGGCCCCCCGATCCGGGACCGGATCTGGTGGGGGGCAGACTCTCTCTCTTCGCTCAGGCTTGGGCAAGAGATGTTCTGGATCCTTGGGCGCTAGAAATAGTCTCCCAGGGTTATCTTCTGGAATTCAAGGGACTTCCCCCAAGGGGGAGGTTCCACAGGTCTCAGTTGTCTTCAGACCACATAAAAAGACAGGCGTTCTTACATTGTGTAGAAGACCTGTTAAAAATGGGAGTGATTCATCCTGTTCCATTAAGAGAACAAGGGATGGGGTTCTACTCCAATCTGTTCATAGTCCCCAAAAAAGAGGGAACGTTCAGACCAATCTTAGATCTCAAGATCTTAAACAAATTTCTCAAGGTCCCATCGTTCAAGATGGAAACCATTCGAACTATCCTTCCTTCCATCCAGGAAGGTCAATTCATGACCACGGTGGATTTAAAGGATGCGTATCTACATATTCCTATCCACAAGGAACATCATCGGTTCCTAAGGTTTGCATTCCTGGACAAACATTACCAGTTTGTGGCGCTTCCTTTCGGATTAGCCACTGCTCCAAGGATTTTCACAAAGGTACTAGGGTCCCTTCTAGCGGTGCTAAGGCCAAGGGGCATTGCAGTAGTACCTTACCTGGACGACATTCTGATTCAAGCGTCGTCCCTCCCTCGAGCAAAGGCTCACACGGACATCGTCCTGGCCTTTCTCAGATCTCACGGCTGGAAAGTGAACGTGGAAAAGAGTTCTCTATCCCCGTCAACAAGGGTTCCCTTCTTGGGAACAATTATAGACTCCTCAGAAATGAGGATTTTTCTAACAGAGGCCAGAAAAACAAAACTTCTGGACTCTTGTCGGATACTTCATTCCGTTCCTCTTCCTTCCGTAGCTCAGTGCATGGAAGTGATCGGGTTGATGGTAGCGGCAATGGACATAGTTCCTTTTACGCGCATTCATCTAAGACCATTACAACTGTGCATGCTCAGTCAGTGGAATGGGGACTATACAGACTTGTCTCCAAAGATACAAGTAAATCAGAGGACCAGAGACTCACTCCGTTGGTGGCTGTCCCTGGACAACCTGTCACGAGGGATGACATTCCGCAGACCAGAGTGGGTCATTGTCACGACCGACGCCAGTCTGATGGGCTGGGGCGCGGTCTGGGGATCCCTGAAAGCTCAGGGTCTTTGGTCTCGGAAGAATCTCTTCTACCGATAAATATTCTGGAACTGAGAGCGATATTCAATGCTCTCAAGGCTTGGCCTCAGCTAGCGAGGACCAAGTTCATACGGTTTCAATCAGACAACATGACGACTGTTGCGTACATCAACCATCAGGGGGGAACAAGGAGTTCCCTAGCGATGGAAGAAGTGACCAAGATTATTCTATGGGCGGAGTCTCACTCCTGCCACCTGTCTGCTATCCACACCCCGGGAGTGGAAAATTGGGAAGCGGATTTTCTGAGTCGTCAGACATTGCATCCGGGGGAGTGGGAACTCCATCCGGAAATCTTTGCCCAAGTCACTCAACTATGGGGCATTCCAGACATGGATCTGATGGCCTCTCGTCAGAACTTCAAAGTTCCTTGCTACGGGTCCAGATCCAGGGATCCCAAGGCGGCTCTAGTGGATGCACTAGTAGCACCTTGGACCTTCAAACTAGCTTATGTGTTCCCGCCGTTTCCTCTCATCCCCAGGCTGGTAGCCAGGATCAATCAGGAGAGGGCGTCGGTGATCTTGATAGCTCCTGCGTGGCCACGCAGGACTTGGTATGCAGATCTGGTGAATATGTCATCGGCTCCACCTTGGAAGCTACCTTTGAGACGAGACCTTCTTGTTCAGGGTCCGTTCGAACATCCGAATCTGGTTTCACTCCAGCTGACTGCTTGGAGATTGAACGCTTGATTTTATCGAAGCGAGGTTTCTCAGATTCTGTTATCGATACTCTTGTTCAGGCCAGAAAGCCTGTAACTAGAAAGATTTACCACAAAATTTGGAAAAAATATATCTGTTGGTGTGAATCTAAAGGATTCCCTTGGGACAAGGTTAAGATTCCTAGGATTCTATCCTTCCTTCAAGAAGGATTGGAAAAAGGATTATCGGCAAGTTCCCTGAAGGGACAGATTTCTGCCTTGTCGGTGTTACTTCACAAAAAACTGGCAGCTGTGCCAGATGTTCAAGCCTTTGTTCAGGCTCTGGTTAGAATCAAGCCTGTTTACAAACCTTTGACTCCTCCTTGGAGTCTCAATTTAGTTCTTTCAGTTCTTCAGGGGGTTCCGTTTGAACCCTTACATTCCGTTGATATTAAGTTATTATCTTGGAAAGTTTTGTTTTTAGTTGCAATTTCTTCTGCTAGAAGAGTTTCAGAATTATCTGCTCTGCAGTGTTCTCCTCCTTATCTGGTGTTCCATGCAGATAAGGTGGTTTTACGTACTAAACCTGGTTTTCTTCCAAAAGTTGTTTCTAACAAAAACATTAACCAGGAGATTATCGTACCTTCTCTGTGTCCGAAACCAGTTTCAAAGAAGGAACGCTTGTTGCACAATTTGGATGTTGTTCGTGCTTTAAAGTTTTATTTACAAGCTACTAAAGATTTTCGTCAAACATCTGCTCTGTTTGTTGTCTACTCTGGACAGAGGAGAGGCCAAAAGGCTTCGGCAACTTCTCTTTCATATACGCTTAGCTTATGAGACTGCTGGCCAGCAGCCTCCTGAAAGGATTACAGCTCATTCTACTAGAGCTGTGGCTTCCACATGGGCTTTTAAAAATGAGGCTTCTGTTGAACAGATTTGCAAGGCGGCGACTTGGTCTTCGCTTCATACTTTTTCTAAGTTTTATAAATTTGATACTTTTGCTTCTTCGGAGGCCATTTTTGGGAGAAAGGTTTTACAGGCAGTGGTACCTTTCGTTTAAGTACCTGCCTTGTCCCTCCCTTTCATCCGTGTACTTTAGCTTTGGTATTGGTATCCCACAAGTAATGGATGATCCGTGGACTGGATACACCTTACAAGAGAAAACATAATTTATGCTTGCCTGATAAATTTATTTCTCTTGTGGTGTATCCAGCCCACGGCCCGCCCTGTCATTTTAAGGCAGGTATATTTTATTTTTTAAACTACAGTCACCACTGCACCCTATGGTTTCTCCTTTCTCTTGCTTGTCTTCGGTCGAATGACTGGAGGTGGCAGTTAGGGGAGGAGCTATATAGACAGCTCTGCTGTGGGTGATCCTCTTGCAGCTTCCTGTTGGGAAGGAGAATATCCCACAAGTAATGGATGATCCGTGGACTGGATACACCACAAGAGAAATAAATTTATCAGGTAAGCATAAATTATGTTTTTGCAAGTTGTTATGTATGTAGTAATAGCTAGCATCTTTTTTTTTTTTTTTGCCTGTAATAAGGCCTTTTTTTGGTCCTGTTCTTAAGATTAACTTTATGCAATATGATAGAATCAAAAAGAAAGCAATATTTTTAATTACCAAAAAATCATTATGGCCAGAAACATAACATTAGAGAACACATAAAGACAGGACCAGTTTTAATCAATTTCTTCATTCTTTTATTACACAAATAGACTTTTTAGTGCAATACAGTGGTAAACATTACTGCATTGAAGATGATCAAATACAGGCACTTTTTGTAGCTGTTGCTTGATGCATATCTTTGTAACTTTAGTTTCCTGAATTCTAACCAAGGAAATAACACGCTTTCCAACATGATAAATCATGGTTCTGAAATGTAGCCTCTACTCAGCAACATTTGCACATCCTGCTATACTGCTACTATAGGTGTCTCATGCATGCAGGGTTCAGAAATGGAGCATTTGGGCTTAGGTAGTTGTCATGGATACACTCAGCTGTTAGCAGCACTTGGACTTTACCATTAATCTGCAAATTATGGAAGGATAGATTTCTCTATGTAAGGTGTATATATATATATATATATATATATATATATATATATATATATACAATTGTTTTATTCAACCTAGCACCGCTCACTCACAAGCAATAAGTTGTTCCTATTTCAGGGGAACAGACAATATCTCCAAACCCCACATAATACGAAAGCATTAGTCGTTTATCTACATGTTTTACTACGTCGTCGTCGTCCCCCCCCCCCGCTGCATGATGGTGTCATGGCAGTAATGCTATGCATAAATTTGTGCTTCTTTTTTAAACCTACATTTCAGATACATCATATTTATTTTCTCTGGTGAGTTTACTACTTTTATTTTTTGGCTGCATGATGGTGTCATGGCAGTAATGCAATGCATAAATTTGTGCTTCTTTTTTAAACCTACATTTCAGATACATCATATTTATTTTCTCTGGTGAGTTTACTACTTTTATTTTTTTTTTTAATCACATTAGTTTTGGTAGGCAGCCTAAATGCTTCCTCCACAAAATTCAGGGTGCCTTAATCAGTTATGCTGTAGAGAATCTTGAATAGACAGAAGTTCTGGTATTTTAATCCTGTTTTGAGATTTATGTGCTGATTGGCATACATCAGTATTTGTTAGAAATATGAGGAGGGTTTTATATCTCCAGTGCTAAAGATATATGGGGATCACCCAGCTAAGGCTGATTATGCCATCATTTAATTAGCAAAGAATATATATATATATATATTTCCCAGTGAATTATTCTAGTATTTATTTATTTATTGGGTCAGTCAAGAAAAATGTCTTGTTGAAGGGTGCATCCTCAGAGTGTTGAACAGCCAACCTTTTGAATACCTTGGATTTTCGTTTTACTAGCCTTTTTTATTTTTAGCATATCTAGGTAATGTCAAGAGCAGTAACACACTACTGGGAGCTAGCTGCTGATTGGTGGCTGCACATATCCCTCTTTCCATTGTCTCACCCAATGTGTGCAGCTTGTTCCCAGTAGTGCAATGTGTCTCCTTTTTGTTCTCTCACTTACATTTTCATCAGGACAAAGTGGATCTCTAGCCACTTACTAAAATTTAACTGTTATTGGAATCTGGGTTTAATTTCTATCAGGGTATATTATTATAGCTTCCCTTCTTATATTCTGATGATAAGCTTGTGAGTAGAAGGCAATTTAACACTTTGGATTGTCCACTCTCTATTGGTTTTGATAAACCAAAAGAGTAGAAAAAAATAAAAAAGGCCTGACTAGGCTGAAACGCGTAGAAATTTGCTCATAACTTGTGAAATTAAGTAGTAGGTAAGGTGGTTGAGACCAACTCTAATTCACAGAGTTGTTTTTTCCTGGAAATACCATCATACCCATGATCTACTTTCTTCTGTCCAGCACTGGAATCTGAATAATATGGACACTGTTACAAACTTTACTTGCAATACAACTGCTTGACTTACATATGCGGTAGGTGCGGTGCATTGAGCCTCTTTAATATATGAATTGACTCTATATGCGTAATTCCCACCCATGACTCACATTTGTTAAAAGCAGTCTGATTCATTTTTACTTCACTTTGACCTCCTGACCGGAACCGGTCCACAGCACGGGACATCCCGCAAATACGGTTGTGAATGTGTCTTTGAAATTTAACTCACAGTCATTGGATACAAGCCAGAAGATTCTTGCAAGTTTTTCGCTGTTTTAAAAACAACGCAGAGGGAATTTTCCAAGTCATTCATATAAACAGCTGGATCAGACACTCTAATCACTGGCCTGATTGTGAAAGGACGGTAACATTGACTCTGTTTAAATTTTAACATTGTGTTACTTTGCAACATATTATTATTTTTATAGTTACTTACAGCACTACACACTGATGTTTTATATTTTATGTTGATTCTTATCCTATTTTAATTGTACTATTTTACTTTGTAACAGATGCCGGAATCGCTTATTGTAATACAATTATAAACAAATATAAACTTTTTTATTATACTCTTGTGTAATCCACATTCCTTATATAGTTCTTTACCTCTCATATGCTGTTTTGTACAGCGCGTTCCCATATCCCCTTGTTCTTTTTCTATTTTGGTTTGATGTTAGGAGGTACACTTACCTTTTGGGAACAGCATTTGAGATTTGAGCGTTGTATCTTATACCTACCCTGTTGTTTTGAAAAAAATAACCCAGTCAGGTGAAGATGCATTTTCCGCAGAAAGGCTCTTTCTACAAAGAGGGCATTTTGTTTATTCATTTATTTGGGGAAGTCTAAGAATATCTGTAGGGATGGACTTGCTTAATAGCCTGCCCTATGTGATGTCGCCACCCAGGGTGCATCATCTTTTTGCCCAATCTGTACCTTTCACAGAAAGGAACTTTCTTGCAGTATACCAATCTGACCCCATCCAAAAGGACAGTCCAGCCCCAAGATACCAGGCAAATGTCCTCTAAACAAAGGATTTGGGGGGTATCATTCCAGTTCTGAGCTTTGGAACAATTGAGTCTCTGACCGGCTTATCCTGTTAGTGTGCCCATTCTTCTTAGGCGTTCACCTGCGGGTGCTACCTTCATTTACTTTGATCCGGTTAGGATTTATTTTATTTCATTTTGAGAAGCTCATGTCTGTTATCGTTTTTTCCTTTTGGAAAACTTATCTTCTGTAATTTGATACTAGCAATTTTGTGGTCGCTTCAGCACTTCCACGGAAGTTAAATAACAAGAGTTAGGACATTATGTCTATTGTTTATTTAGTCCATCCCTTCTAGGGCTTCAACTTTTCTGTGGCCTTGGACAGTTCTGGGGTGCCCTTATGTATAAGGCCGGTCCTGGGCACTAGTTTTCTTTCATGTAATTAGCAAGAGTCCATGAGCTAGTGACGTATGGGATATACATTCCTACCAGGAGGGGCCAAGTTTTCCAAACCTCAAAATGCCTATAAATACACCCCTCACCACACCCACAAATCAGTTTTTACAAACTTTGCCTCATATGGAGGTGGTGAAGTAAGTTTGTGCTAGATTCTACGTTGATATGTGCTCCGCAACAGGTTGGAGCCCGGTTTTCCTCTCAGCGTGCAGTGAATGTCAGAGGGATGTGAGGAGAGTATTGCCTATTTGAATGCAATGATCTCCTTCTACGGGGTCTATTTCATAGGTTCTCTGTTATCGGTCGTAGAGATTCATCTCTTACCTCCCTTTTCAGATCGACGATATACTCTTATATATATATATATATATATATATATATACCATTACCTCTGCTGATTTTCGTTTCAGTACTGGTTTGGCTTTCTACAACATGTAGACGAGTGTCCTGGGGTAAGTAAGTCTTATTTTCTGTGACACTCTAAGCTATGGTTGGGCGCTTTTTTATAAAGTTCTAAATATATGTATTCAAACATTTATTTGCCTTGACTCAGGATGTTCAACATTCCTTATTTTCAGACAGTCAGTTTCATATTTGGGATAATGCATTTGAATCAATCATTTTTTCTTACCTTAAAAAATTTGACTTTTTCCCTGTGGGCTGTTAGGCTCGCGGGGGCTGAAAATGCTTCATTTTATTGCGTCATTCTTGGCGCAGACTTTTTTGGTGCAAAAAATCTTTTCTGTTTCCGGCGTCGTACGTGTTGCCGGAAGTTGTCATTTTTTTACGTTCTTTTGCGCCAAAAATGTCGGCGTACCGGATGTGGCGTCATTTTTGGCGCCAAAAGCATTTAGGCGCCAAAAAATGTGGGCGTCTTATTTGGCGCTGAAAAAATATGGGCGTCGCTTTTGTCTCCACATTATTTAAGTCTCATTTTTCATTGCTTCTGGTTGCTAGAAGCTTGTTCTTTGGCATTTTTTCCCATTCCTGAAACTGTCATTTAAGGAATTTGATCAATTTTGCTTTATATATTGTTTTTTCTCTTACATATTGCAAGATGTCTCATGTTGCATCTGAGTCAGAAGATACTTCAGGAAAATCGCTGTCTGGTGCTGAAACTACCAAAGCTAAGTGTATCTGCTGTAAACTTTTGGTAGCTGTTCCTCCAGCTGTTGTTTGTATTAAATGTCATGACAAACTTGTTAATGCAGAAAATATTTCCTTTAGTAAAATACCATTACCTGTTGCAGTTCCATCAACATCTAATGTTCAGAGTGTTCCTGATAACATAAGAGATTTTGTTTCTGAATCTATTAAGAAGGCTATGTCTGTTATTCCTCCTTCTAGTAAACATAAAAGTCTTTTAAAACTTCTCTTTATCCAGATGAATTTTTAAATGAACATCATCATTCTGATTCTAATGATTCTTCTGGTTCAGAGGATTCTGTTTCAGAGGTTGATGCTGATAAATCTTCATATTTATTTAAAATGGAATTTATTCGTTCTTTACTTAAAGAAGTCCTAATTGCATTAGAAATTGAGGATTCTGGTCCTCTTGATACTAAATCTAAACGTTTAGACAAGGTCTTTAAATCTCCTGTAGTTATTCCAGAAGTTTTTCCTGTTCCTGGTGCTATTTCTGAAGTAATTTCCAGGGAATGGAATTATTTGGGTAATTCATTTACTCCTTCTAAACGTTTTAAGCAATTATATCCTGTGCCGTCTGACAGATTAGAGTTTTGGGACAAAATCCCTAAAGTTGATGGGGCTATCTCTACCCTTGCTAAACGTACTACTATTCCTACGGCAGATGGTACTTCCTTTAAGGATCCTTTAGATAGGAAAATTGAATCCTTTCTAAGAAAAGCTTATTTGTGTTCAGGTAATCTTCTTAGACCTGCTATATCTTTGGCGGATGTTGCTGCAGCTTCAACTTTTTGGTTGGAAACTTTAGCGCAACAAGTAACAGATCATGATTCTCATAGCATTATTATTCTTCTTCAACATGCTAATAATTTTATCTGTGATGCCATTTTTGATATTATCAGAGTTGATGTCAGGTTTATGTCTCTAGCTATTTTAGCTAGAAGAGCTTTATGGCTTAAAACTTGGAATGCTGATATGTCTTCTAAATCGACTCTACTTTCCCTTTCTTTCCAGGGTAATAAATTATTTGGTTCTCAGTTGGATTCTATTATCTCAACTGTTACTGGTGGGAAAGGAACTTTTTTACCACAGGATAAAAAATCTAAGGGTAAAAACAGGGCTAATAATCGTTTTCGTTCCTTTCGTTTCAACAAAGAACAAAAGCCTGATCCTTCATCCTCAGGAGCAGTTTCAGTTTGGAAACCATCTCCAGTCTGGAATAAATCCAAGCCTTCTAGAAAAGCAAAGCCAGCTTCTAAGTCCACATGAAGGTGCGGCCTTCATTCCAGCTCAGCTGGTAGGGGGCAGATTACGTTTTTTTCAAAGAAATTTGGATCAATTCTGTTCACAATCTTTGGATTCAGAACATTATTTCAGAAGGGTACAGAATTGGTTTCAAGATAAGACCTTCTGCAAAGAGATTTTTTCTTTCCCGTGTCCCAGTAAACCCAGCGAAAGCTCAAGCATTTCTGAAATGTGTTTCAGATCTAGAGTTGGCTGGAGTAATTATGCCAGTTCCAGTTCTGGAACAGGGGCTGGGGTTTTATTCGAATCTCTTCATTGTACCAAAGAAGGAGAATTCCTTCAGACCAGTTCTGGATCTAAAAATATTGAATCGTTATGTAAGGATATCAACATTCAAAATGGTAACTGTAAGGACTATCCTGCCTTTTGTTCAGCAAGGGCATTATATGTCTACAATAGATTTACAGGATGCATATCTGCATATTCCGATTCATCCAGCTCACTATCAGTTTCTGAGATTCTCTTTCCTAGACAAGCATTACCAGTTTGTGGCTCTGCCGTTTGGCCTAGCAACAGCTCCAAGAATTTTTACAAAGGTTCTCGGTGCCCTTCTATCTGTAATCAGAGAACAGGGTATTGTGGTATTTCCTTATTTGGACGATATCTTGGTACTTGCTCAGTCTTCACATTTAGCAGGATTTCATACGAGTCGACTTTTGTTGTTTCTTCAAAATCATGGTTGGAGGATCAATTCACTAAAAAGTTCATTGATTCCTCAGACAAGGGTAACCTTTTTGGGTTTCCAGATAGATTCAGTGTCCATGACTCTGTCTTTGACAGACAAGAGACGTCTAAAATTGATTTCAGCTTGTCGAAACCTTCAGTCACAATCATTCCCTTCGGTAGCCTTATGCATGGAAATTCTAGGTCTTATGACTGCTGCATCGGACGCGATCCCCTTTGCTTGTTTTCACATGCGACCTCTTCAGCTCTGTATGCTGAACCAGTGGTGCAGGGATTACACAAAGATATCTCAATTAATATCTTTAAAACCGATTGTACGACACTCTCTGACGTGGTGGACAGATCACCATCGTTTAGTTCAGGGGGCTTCTTTTGTTCTTCCGACCTGGACTGTAATCTCAACAGATGCAAGTCTTACAGGTTGGGGAGCTGTGTGGGGGTCTCTGACGGCACAAGGGGTTTGGGAATCTCAGGAGGTGAGATTACCGATCAATATTTTGGAACTCCGTGCAATTTTCAGAGCTCTTCAGTCTTGGCCTCTTCTGAAGAGAGAATCGTTCATTTGATTTCAGACAGACAATGTCACATCTGTGGCATACATCAATCATCAATGAGGGTCTCACAGTCCTCTGGCTATGAAAGAAGTATCTCGAATTCTGGTTTGGGCGGAATCCAGCTCCTGTCTAATCTCTGCGGTTCATATTACAGGTATAGACAATTGGGAAGCGGATTATCTCAGTCGCCAAACGTTGCATCCGGGCGAATGGTCTCTTCACCCAGAGGTATTTCTTCAGATTGTTCAAATGTAGGAACTTTCAGAAATAGATCTAATGGCTTCTCATCTAAACAAGAAACTTCCCAGGTATCTGTCCAGATCCCGGGATCCTCAGGCGGAGGCAGTGGATGCATTATCACTTCCTTGGAAGTATCATCCTGCTTATATCTTTCCGCCTCTAGTTCTTCTTCCAAGAGTAATCTCCAAGATTCTGAAGGAATGCTCGTTTGTTCTGCTGGTAGCTCCAGCATGGCCTCACAGGTTTTGGTAAGCGGATCTTGTCCGGATGGCCTCTTGCCAACCGTGGACTCTTCCGTTAAGACCAGACCTTCTGTCGCAAGGTCCTTTTTTCCATCAGGATCTCAAATCCTTAAATTTAAAGGTATGGAGATTGAACGCTTGATTCTTGGTCAAAGAGGTTTCTCTGACTCTGTGATTAATACTATGTTACAGGCTCGTAAATCTGTATCTAGAGAGATATATTATAGAGTCTGGAAGACTTATATTTCTTGGTGTCTTTCTCATCATTTTTCCTGGCATTCTTTTAGAATTCCGAGAATTTTACAGTTTCTTCAGGATGGTTTAGATAAAGGTTTGTCCGCAAGTTCCTTGAAAGGTCAAATCTCTGCTCTTTCTGTTCTTTTTCACAGAAAGATTGCTAATCTTCCTGATATTCATTGTTTTGTACAAGCCTTGGTTCGTATAAAACCTGTCATTAAGTAAATTTCTCCTCCTTGGAGTTTGAATTTGGTTCTGGGGGCTCTTCAAGCTCCTCCGTTTGAACCTATGCATTCATTGGACATTAAATTACTTTCTTGGAAAGTTTTGTTCCTTTTGGCCATCTCTTCTGCCAGAAGAGTCTCTGAATTGTCTGCTCTTTCTTGTGAGTCTCCTTTTCTGATTTTTCATCAGGATAAGGTGGTGTTGCGAACTTCTTTTAAATTTTTACCTAAGGTTGTGAATTCCAACAACATTAGTAGAGAAATTGTAGTTCCTTCATTATGCCCTAATCCTAAGAATTCTAAGGAGAAATCATTGCATTCTTTGGATGTTGTTAGAGCTTTGAAATATTATGTTGAAGCTACTAAGACTTTCCGAAAGACTTCTAGTCTATTTGTCATCTTTTCCGGTTCTAGAAAAGGCCAGAAAGCTTCTGCCATTTCTTTGGCATCTTGGTTGAAATCTTTAATTCATCATGCCTATGTTGAGTCGGGTAAAACTCCGCCTCAGAGGATTACAGCTCATTCTACTAGGTCAGTTTCTACTTCCTGGGCGTTTAGGAATGAAGCTTCGGTTGATCAGATTTGCAAAGCAGCAACTTGGTCTTCTTTGCATACTTTTACTAAATTCTACCATTTTGATGTGTTTTCTTCTTCTGAAGCAGTTTTTGGTAGAAAAGTACTTCAGGCAGCTGTTTCAGTTTGAATCTTCTGCTTATGTTTTCATTTAAACTTTATTTTGGGTGTGGGTTATTTTCAGCAGGAATTGGCTGTCTTTATTTTATCCCTCCCTCTCTAGTGACTCTTGCGTGGAAAGATCCACATCTTGGGTAGTCATTATCCCATACGTCACTAGCTTATGGACTCTTGCTAATTACATGAAAGAAAACATAATTTATGTAAGAACTTACCTGATAAATTAATTTCTTTCATATTAGCAAGAGTCCATGAGGCCCACCCTTTTTTGTGGTGGTCATGATTTTTTTGTATAAAGCACAATTATTCCAATTCCTTATTTTTATGCTTTCGCACTTTTTTCTTATCACCCCACTTCTTGGCTATTCGTTAAACTGATTTGTGGGTGTGGTGAGAGGTGTATTTATAGGCATTTTGAGGTTTGGGAAACTTTGCCCCTCCTGGTAGGAATGTATATCCCATACGTCACTAGCTCATGGACTCTTGCTAATATGAAAGAAATGAATTTATCAGGTAAGTTCTTACATAAATTATGTTTTTCTGTTCCTTGATGTCTAAATCAACCACGTGGTGCCCGTTATAACCGGCTGGCCCGGTTGGGGTGCCAAGTTTGTTCACTCTGGTGAGGAGTTTGTTTTTCTTGATTTTCATGTTATAGGAGGCTTTTTTTTCTCCCATGACGTCAGGCTGGTCCTTGTTTATCCTTTTGGTGGGGCATCATAGGGGATTGTGTTCAGTCCTCAATGCCCTGTTCCGGATGTTGTCGGGGTTACCAAGATCGAATCCTGCTAGGGCCTACTCTGGAGGTTCCGGTGGCCTTTGGGCCTCGGAGCTAGAGTTTCACCTTGCCGATAGGGTTGTCAGTTCAGATGACTCTTAGGTACCAGGTTAGGGGGCGACTCTTGTCTCCTCTATTGGTATTCTTTTTCTTTGATTGTCCATTGTGAATCCTTGGCGACAATACCTCTTCCTTAAGGGGACGAGGTTGCTGTGCCGCTGGTTTCAGGTCATCTGTTTTCCGGAAGCTCGGGTTTTGGCCCTTTGTTTTCCCCTACGGTATCTCGGTTGCTTCGATATTTTTGGAGCTCTGGAGATTGTGTCGTCTCTTTTTTTTCCTGCGGTTGCCACTGCTAGGTGTTTTGTTGCCTACGGCCACTCCACCCTGAATGCGCCCGAGCTCGTTGGATCTCGGAAGCTAAGCTGGGTCAGGCATGGTTAGTACTGGATGAGTGCTCTGTCGCTCGTCAGGAGTTGGGATGCTCGTTCATTCATAAATTCCTTGAGCTTTAGGGGCTTCCGGGAGGTTGATCCTGAGAGGATCTTTGGAGACTATTAATCTTCTCGTTCTAGATTCTAGGTTTTGAGCGCTGTTCTCTTGTAAGTTTACCTTAGTCTTTAGACTTATTGTCCCTCGAGCCTTTAAGGGATTAAGCTCCCTGTCTCTGGGATACTTATGGGAACGTTCAGTGTCCAAGGTCCCTTGGATGTGGCTATGACTGCATCACCTGTGGTGCAAGGTCTTCTCCGGATGTGGTAACCCGAGGGTTCCTCGGGGTTATTAGTTGAAGCGGGTTCCGGATGTCCGGTCTTAGGGCCCTGATCCTTGTCTTTGACTGGACGTTTTGGGGTTTTCTGTGTCCTGATCTCTTAGATGGATCTGGACAGCCCAGTTTTCTGGAATGTTCTCTTGTCCCTTCAGGCAGGGTTTTCTTTCTCTTAACGGAGAGTTGGAATTTCTTCTGGGCCGGCTGTAGTAGCCGGATGGTTCCTATCAACCGGTATTGTCCTTTTGATGTCCGTCTACAGCATTACGCTCCATGCCTGTGTGCGGGGGAGCGGTTATGCTTGTGTTTCCCCTCCCTTTGGGGGAGGATTGGGCATACCACAGTATCTGCCTGGTGCCCCGGAGGTCTTTTTCTTCTGCTGTTTAGTGGGGTCATCCCTGCCTTGCGTGCAGGATGTCATGTGAAGAGTTGGATTTCTGGTGTCATGCCGTTACTGTAGTTTCAGTATAGGGTCTCCTTTTTGGGAGAGTCCCTTCTCTTGGGAAGGGAGCTGTGTCTGGGTTCTGGAAACCGAGCTCGTTCTTGGAGGGTCTGGATCCGCTTTTTTACTCCCTCCTGAGGGTCTTGGTGGTTCATGGAACTTTTAATTCCCTTGTCCTTTCGGATATTGCCAGTCGCTTTAGTGCTGAGTCGTGTCCTTGGAGTGGGGGTCAGGGATCTGACTGTTCTGTTGAGCCTTGACCGTGTCTCATCGATAGATCCTGTGGGTCTTCCTTTTGTGGGAGGCTTCGCAGTGTTTCCTCCCCTCAGCAGTTAGCTTTTTCTCTGCTGGTTTTGGGTGCTATCCTTTCTTCCCTGTTTTTCTTGGGAGGGAGTTGCTCTGCACTTTTTGGAGTTTTTCCTCTGGGAAAGTCCTGGTGCAGATTCCTAGCTTTTGGTTACCTAGTGTTGGTCAGCTTGGGAACACTTAGACCTCTTTGCAGAGGGAAGCCTGTGGCTTCATCTGGAGCATAATAAGATATTATGGTGCTGTTGTTTAGCGGCTCCCGGGGGTGGTTTATTCCTCGGTCGCTCTATCCTGAGTGCGGGTTGCACTCTGTGTAAAGGAGGGGGTCTACCTTGTCCCTCTAGGTTTCCAGGTTTGGAGCATTACCTGATCCCTTGGTCTCCATGCAAATAGGGGTCTGGGATTTTTCCTCCCTTTGCTCTGCTCGATCAGTAGGGTTCGTTCTCTACGCGGTTCTGTCCTGTTGCAACCTTGGTTGTGCTCCTGGAGTTATGCTTGGAGTTCTTTATTGCCCCAGTGGTTTGTCTGGTGGTCCTTCTGGACTCTCTTATCCGAGTACTACTACTTCTTCCCTTCTGGGAGAATCTAGAGGTCCCCCTTCCCTCAGGTCGGGGGTGTGTTTATGTGTGGGCTTGGAGCCTGCAGGACTTTGTCTCCTCTGAGGCCTTTATGCTCGGTTGAGTCTAGTGATTCTGAGCGGTCTCTAGCAAGGGCCTTGCTGGTTTTAACTGATGGGCAGTTACTTGGTCCTTACATTTTTTTTGTTCCTTCTGGTGAAGCAGTTGGGGGGTTTTTTGTCGGGGTTTGGTGATTTTAGGCTGTGGTGCCCTCAGAAGGGGCCTCCTCTTGTACCTGCCCATTTTGAATTCAGTGTCCTATAGCTTGGGTATTGTTTTCCCAAAAGTAATGAATGCAGCTGTGAACTTTCCCCGTTTAAGAAGAAAAACTTAAATTATGCTTACCTGCCTCGTCCGCGTTTTTATCTATGGGGCGGTCGTATAGATTTATATTTTGTTTTTTTATTCTTCTGGCACCTTTTTCACCCTTATATTTCTCCTACTGTTCCTTGTTCCCTCGGCAGAATGACTGGGAGGTGAGGGAAGTGGGGGAGGTGTTTAAGCCTTTGCCTCCCCCTGGTGGCCAGGTTCAGTATCTCCCAAAAGTAATGAATGCAGCTGTGGACTCTCCCCGTCAGAAGAAAAGAAAATTATCAGGTAAGCATAATTTAAGTTTTTACCACAAAACTTTCTAAGTATTCACATCCCATTGTAAAGGACTTTAAGCAGCCAATCAGTATGCCTGTCCCGGGACTTGCAAGGGAGCGTGCCGCATGCTCACTCATGCTATTTCACTATTCAGTTTAAGGAACTTTACTATAAAATCTCATGAGATCACAGTAAAACAGTTCATGACCTCAGCACTGCTGATGTTTATTGACTGCTGTTCATTTCTTCCTTGTTCTTTTTTTTTTAAACCTACAGCTGGGCAGTAACTGAAAGATAACTTTTTACAGAACACTTACTCTGGTGAGCTGAGTAAATTTTGAGGTAAAATATCTTCCTTTTTTACATAGAGATGTTCAGGTGATATTTTCCTGTCAGCATTTTACAGTTATCCTGCATCACTTTCAAGTGATTTCGCATATAAGTATTATGTTTCTTTAAATTAGTAGAAATAATACAAAATAAAAAACACTGAACAGAAAACAAAACAAAAATTATTCTAAATAGATCTATATTTGATCAGAGAGAGAATAATAATAACCACACCAATTGTATTGCTTAGATGGGGTTTATAGGGTCCCTTTATGGCCCAGTGCAACGCAATTGGGTATTTTGATATTTCGGTTTTAAGTTCTTGTTTCATTGTCTATTTCTTGCTTTATCATTTTCTATTACAAGTCAAAATATGTTTCGCTATGTATCAAATTTAATAATAATATAAAAATATGACTAATAATCTATTGTAACTTTACTTGTTTAGTGATCAGATGCATTAAGACAGGAAACAATTTGATAATATCCACTCTCCCTCATTCTGATTTTACTAGGTATCCCTTAGTTTCTCGCTGTTGTCCCTCTCCCCCATTTATGGTGGTCACACATTTTCTTTATTTTACAATGTAAACCGGTTTCATGTCCTTGTAGGTGATTTGAATTACAGGCTCATTCAAAACACTGTCTTCTGATCAGATATTTTCACAGTAGAATTTGCAGTTTATGAACATGGGCTTTTGTGCATTGGCCAAACCCTATAGCCCTTACTTTGCAGAAATCCATTGTTATGATTTGTTGCTTGCATTGTTTTTATAATATTCCATACATAGGATAACTTTTTTTTTTTCAATTATATATGATAGTTTTATGTATATTTGGAAAATATTGCCTATTTTTAACTGCAAGATCTGATTAATCAGGGCTTTTTTTTTTTTTAAAGGCAAAGATGGCTGCAGCGGATGAGAGAAGATTTCAGCAACAGATTGTAGCCCAGCAAAAGAAAGACTTAACATCCTTCTTAGAAAGTCAGAAGAAGCAGTACAAGATTTGCAAGGAAAAGATTAAAGAGGTATGTGTACTAACTGTTATATATATATATATATATATATATATATATATATATATATATATATATATATATATATATATATATATACTCTTTCATTTTAAATATTTGAATACTTGCATCTGTAAAATGGGACATCTTGGAGAGGGGATGGATCCAAGTGTAAACAACAATATCTTATGTCATTTACACAATATTTACATGTCATAATACAGCTAATACATGCAACCTAAAGATAGTTTTCAACTACTGAAATTCCTTGAGCTCGAACTATAGACAACAGAGCTCCCAATACTTTTGTAAACACTCTGGTAGCTGTAGCCTGACCAAAAGGGAGGACCTTGAACTGATGATGCTTGTCTACAAAAGTAAAACTCAGGAACTTGACATGATCCGTGTGTATAGGGATATGTGAATAAGCATCTTTTAAGTCTATGGTAGATGTAAACTGGCCCTCCTGCACTAAAGTAAGTAAAGTGCAAATTATCTCCATTGTTAAAGTAGGAACTTTCAGGAATTGCTCAATATTTTGAGATCAAAAGCAGGCTGAAAACTACCATCTTTCTTTTGTACTCTAAACAGAGTTGAGTAAAACCATACTTTAATTCTGAAGTTGGAACTGGAGTAACACCCCATTAATTCCAGATCTCTCACTTAAGCCAAGAAACCTTGGGCGTTTAAAGGATCCAAAGACAGAATGAATGTTCCCCAAGGAGGCCTTGAACAAAAACGTATTCGATGCCCCTCAGAAATTATTTGCTATACCCAGGGATCCTGAACAGATCTCTCCCAAGCTTCTGAAAAGAGGCTCAATCTGTTCCCTACCAGAGACTGATCTGTTGTGGGGGGCCGCACCTTCATGTGGTCTTGTGAGCTGGGGCAGACTTCTTGGACTGTTTGTTTTTGGACCAAGAAGAGAGAGACTTCCAAGATGATTTGGAGTAGCCATAACTCTGAGCAGAGGGGGAATCTTTCTGATCCTTAAATTGTGCAAAAGATACAAAAAAACACCCAACAGATCTGAGCTTACATTTAGACTTCTTATCCTGGGGCAAAGAAGTTTCTTTACCCCCCAGTGGATATGGCAATAATGGCATCCAGTCCAGGCCCAAACAGAGATTTACCCTGAAAAGCAGTCTGTGCTTAGAAACCATATCAACAGACCAAGACTTATCCCACAAAGCTTGCCTAGCTGAAACTAAAAAAGTTAATGCATCATTCTTGGCATTAATGCAAATCATTAATGCAAATTGCTGTTTTTAGGATATTAATCCCTTAAGGAACAAGGACGTGCTATGTACTTCCTTAAAAAAAAAAAAACGGCAGTTAAGGAACAATTGACGTACATAGCACGTCCTCCGTTAAACTGAGCGATATTGAGGCATCATGCAATATCCTTTAGGCAACTACCAATGCAGAGTGGGCCATTCTGTGGCCTTCTCTGCATAGACCAGCAATGGTGCCGATCGTTGGTGGTGTGGGTGGGCAGCCCTTTGCGGGAGGAGGGTGGGAGGAGATTTGTGAAGGAGGGGGATGGGCAGGTGGGACCGATACAGCAACGCTAGATCAGGGAATGAGTGGGAAGGAGGGAGGTGGGGGAAAGAGGGAGAGGGGGATCCTATGTGTGATCCGTTTTCTGGAAAGCGGTCTGGGCAGGGGAGGGAGGTATGATTAGGGAGGGGGGCCACTACACTATGGAAAAACTTTCTTTTTCTTTTAAAACGGTAATAATTTAGAGCAAACTGGGTACTTGCTGCCAGTACCTAAGATGGTGACCAATAGGTAGAGGGGGAGGCTTAGAGAGCTGGTTGGGGGGTAATGGGGGATCCTACACTTGAGAAAAAAATATTTAAAAAAAAACCAAACACCTTTATTTTTATACTGGCAGACTTTCTGCGAGTACTTAAAGGGACATAATACTCATATGCTAAATCACTTGAAACTGATGCAGTATAATTGTAAAAAGCTGACAGGAAAATATCACCTGAGCATCTCTATGTAAAAAAAGAAGATATTTTACCTCACAATCTCCTCAGCTCAGCAGAGTAAGTTCTGTGTAAAATGTTATACTCAACTGCTGCTCAGCTGCAGGTAAAAAATAAAATTAAGAAATGAACAGCAGCCAATCAGCATCAACAGTGCTGAGGTCATGAACTCTTTTACTGTGATCTCATGAGATTTGACTTAACTCTCATGAGATTTCATTGAAAACTTCCTTAAGCTGAATAGGGAAATAAGATGAGTGTACATGTAAGCTCGCTCCTTCCGTTGTCCCGGGACAGACATACTGATTTGTTGCTTAGAAGTCTTTTACAATGGGATTTGGCTACTGAGAAACTTTTGAGGTAAAATATCTTTCTTTTTTACATAGAGATGTTCAGGTGATATTTTCTAGTCAGCTTTTTACAGCTATGCTGCATCACTTTCAAGTGTTTAAACATTTGGGTATTATGGCCCTTTAATATGGCGGTGACAATTGTGAGGTGGGGGAGGGAAGAGAACTGTTTGAGAAGGGTCAGGGAGGAATCAGGGGGTGGGATGTGTCAAGTGGGAGGCTGATTTCTACACTAAAGCTAAAATTAACCCTACCAGCTACCTAATTAACCCCTTCACTGTTGGGCATATTACAAGTGTGGTGCGCGGCAGCATTTAGCAGCCTTCTAATTACCAAAAAGCAATGCCAAAGCCCTATATGTCTGCTATTTCTGAGCAAAAGGGATCCCAGAGAAGCATTTACAACCATTTGTGCCATAATTGCACAAACTGTTTGTAAAGAATTTCAGTAAGAAACCTAAAATTGTGAAAAAGTTAACCATTTTTTTATTTGATCGCATTTGGCGTTGAAATGGTGACATAAAATATACCAAAATGGGCTTACTAAAAAAAAATATATACATGTAAAGGGTTATTCAGGGATTCCTGACAGTTGCAAATTTTTTTTTGGGGGGGGAAATGGTTTGGAAATAGCAAAGTGCTACTTGTGCTTATTGCCCTATAACTTGCAAAGAACATGTAAACGTTGGGTATTTCTAAACTCAGTACAAAATTTAGAAACTATTTAGCTTGGGCGTTTTTTGGTGGTGGTAGATGCGTAAAATATTTTGGTGGTCAAAGTTAGAAAAACATTTTTATAGTAAATTATATTATCTGATGAAAATAATGGTATCTTTAAAAAGTCCATTTAATTGCGAGAAAAACAGTATATAATATGTGTGGGTACAGTAAATGAGTAAGAGGAAAATTACAGCTAAACACAAACATCGCAGAAATGTAAAAAATAGCCCTGGTCTTTAACGGTGAGAAAATTGAAAAATGATCTGGTCACTAAGGGGTTAATATGATCCTCATCAAGAGTGATTTACCCAAAAACAAATTTTGAGAGCATATCACAACATACGACATTGGCAGTGGCGACACAAGCTTACACTGAGTGCAAGTCTAAATATAAAACCTGCAAGCTGAAAGGATCGCCTATGAAAACCTTGGTTTCTTTCATGTAATTGGCAAGAGTCCATGAGCTAGTGACGTATGGGATATACAATCCTACCAGGAGGGGCAAAGTTTCCCAAACCTCAAAATCCCTATGAATACACCCCTCACCACACTCACAATTCAGTTTTACAAACTTTGCCTCCTATAGAGGTGGTGAAGTAAGTTTGTGCGAAGATTTCTACGTTGATATGCGCTTCTCAGCTTTTTTGAAGCCCGTTTCCTCTCAGAGTACAGTGAATGTCAGAGGGATGTGAAGGGAGTATCACCTATTGAATGCAATGGTTTTCCTCACGGGGATCTAGTTCATTGTTATTGGTCGTAGAGATTCATCTCCTACCTCCCTTTTCAGATCGACGATATACTCTCATGTTCCATTACCTCTACTGATAACTGTTTCAGTACTGGTTTGGCTATCTGCTATATGTGGATGGGTGTCTTCATCTTGCCTTTACCGCTCCCTAACTACTTAAGCAACTCTTGCAGTAAAATACAATATTAGCCTTATTTCTCTTACAAGGTGTATCCAGTCCACGGATTCATCCTTACTTGTGGGATATTCTCATTCCCTACAGGAAGTGGCAAAGAGAGCACACAGCAAAGCTGTCCATATAGCTTCCCCTCAGGCTCCGCCCCCCCAGTCATTTTCTTTGCCGCTCTAACAAGTAGCATCTCCACGGGAGGGTAAAGTGAATGTGGTGTTAGATTTGTAGTTTTTTATATCTTCAGTCAAAAGTTTGTTATTTTGAAATAGTGCCGGTTTGTACTATTTACTCTCTAACAGAAAGTGATGAAGAATTCTGCTGAGAGGAAAATGATTTTAGCATGTTGTAACTAAAATCCACTGCTGTTCCCACGCAGGACTGAGGAGTACCAAGAAAACTTCAGTTGGGGGGAACAGTTTGCAGGCTTAACTGCTACAAGGTATGTTCAGTCATCTTTTTCTAGTCAAGACTTAGTAATGCTAGAAGACTGACAAGAATCCCCATGTGGGGAAGGTAAGCCATATTCTGAGACTCAGTATAGAAGGAAGGCTTATTTAACAGGGCTAAATGACTGGTGGACACTGTTAAAGGGCAATCGATTATTTTTTTAGTAAAATATAATCACTATACATGTTTTTATCACTTTTGGAGTGTTATTTGGGGTTTTATTCCACATGGCAGTATTTTGGACACCTATTCAGGGTTTTGAAGGCCCCACAACTCCGGAGTGGAGATGGAGGGGGCCTAATTTTCGCGCCTCAGTTGCGCTCTTCATTTTGCAGACAGCTTCATGCAGCTTCACGTGGAGGGTCCTAAAACTTCATTGAGGACTTCATAGAGGCTTATTTCTCCTGTTAAGTGTGGTCAGTCCACGGGTCATCATTACTTCTGGGATATTAACTCCTCCCCAACAGGAAGTGCAAGAGGATCACCCAAGCAGAGCTGCTATATAGCTCCTCCCCTCTACGTCACACCCAGTCATTCTCTTGCACCCAACTAATAGATAGGATGTGTGAGAGGACTGTGGTGATTATACTTAGTTTTTCATATCTTCAATCAAAAGTTTGTTATTTTAAAACAGCACCGGAGTGTGTTGTTCCTTCTCAGGTAGAATTTGAAGAAGAATCTACCTAAGTTTTTGTATGATTTTAGCCGGCGTAGTTAAAATCATTTTGCTGTTCTCGGCCATTCTGAGGAGTGAGGTAAACTTCAGATCAGGGGACAGCAGGCAGGTTAACCTGCAAAGAGGTATGTAGCAGTATATTATTTTCTGAGGAATGGAATTGACTGAGAAAATACTGCCAATACCGATATAATGTATGTTCAGCCTTAAATGCAGTAGTCGCAACTGGTATCAGGCTGTCATGTATGTATATTTAAACTTCAGTATTCTGGGGAATGGCACTTCACTGGGATTATACTGTATGCATGAAACTTTTAGCCTAACTTGCAGTGGGAACGACTAGCAGCAGGCTTTCTAATGACACTTCATTTAATTGATGTTAAACGTTTTTGCTGGCATGTTAAATCGTTTATTTATCTGAGGTACTGGGTGAAAAAATTGTTTTTGGGCACTGTTTTTCCACTTGGCTGTCGTTTATTTTAAGTTTAGTCAGTTTACTGATCTTCCCTCACTGTTGTGTGTGAGGGGGAGGGGCCTATTTTGGCGCTTTTACTACGCATCAGAAATTCAGTCACAAGTCTGTTTTCTTCCCTGCATGATCCGGATCGTCTCTACAGAGCTCAAGGGTCTTCTAAAATTATTTTGAGGGAGGTAATCACTCACAGCAGACCTGTGAGATTGTGCTTTGACTGTGTTAAAAAAAGTTTATTTTACTGTACATTTTTTCTGCTGTTTAAGGGTTAGTTATCCATTGCTAATGGGGGCAATCCTTTGCTAAGTTGTGTTTTTTACCGGAAAAAATTTGATTTTATAGTTTTTCCGGTTCATTGTTATTCATCTGTCATAATTTTTTTCTGTGCTTCTTAAAGGCACAGTACGTTTTTTCTATTACTTGTAAATTGAGTTGAAAAGTATTTCCAAGTTTGCTAGTTTAATTGCTAGTGTGTTAAACATGTCTGACTCAGAGGAATATCTCTGTGCTATATGTGCTAAAGCCAAGGTGGAGCCCAATAGAAATTTATGTACTAATTGCATTGATGCTACTTTAAATAAAAGTCAATCTGTACAAATTGAATATCATTCACCAAACAGCGAGGGGAAAGTTATGCCGACTAACTTGCCTCACGTGTCAGTGCCTGCATCTCCCGCTCGGGAGGTGCGTGATATTGTAACGCCGAGTACTTCAGGGCGGCCATTACAAATCACATTACAGGACATGGCTAATGTTATGACTGAAGTTTTGTCTAAATTACCAGAACTTAGAGGTAAGCGAGATCACTCTGGGGTGAGAACAGAGTGCGCTGATAATAATAGGGCCATGTCAGATACTGCGTCACAACTTGCAGAACATGAGGACGGAGAGCTTCATTATGCAGGTGACGGTTCTGATCCAAATAGAGTGGATTCAGATATTTCAAATTTTAAGTTTAAACTAGAAAACCTCCGGGTATTGCTAGGGGAGGTATTAGCGGCTCTGAATGATTGTAACACCGTTGCAATCCCAGAGAAATTATGTAGGCTGGATAGATACTATGCGGTACCGGCGAGTACTGACGTATTTCCTATACCTAAGAGGCTTACAGAGATAATTACTAAGGAGTGGGATAGGCCCGGTGTACCCTTTTCCCCCCCTCCTGTATTTAGAAAAATGTTTCCAATAGACGCCACCTCACGGGACTTATGGCAGACGGTCCCTAAGGTGGAGGGAGCGGTTTCTACTCTGGCTAAGCGTACCACTATCCCGGTGGAAGATAGCTGTGCTTTTTCAGATCCAATGGATAAAAAATTAGAGGGTTACCTTAAGAAAATGTTTGTTCAACAAGGTTTTATATTGCAACCCCTTGCATGTATTGCGTCTGTCACGGCTGCGGCCGCATTTTGGTCCGAGTCTCTGGAAGAGACTCTCGACTCAGTAACTATAGATGAGATTTCAAATAAGCTTAAAACCATTAAGCTAGCTAATTCATTTATTTCAGATGCCGTAGTACATTTAACTAAACTTACGGCTAAGAATTCCGGATTCGCCATTCAGGCACGTAGAGCACTGTGGCTAAAATCCTGGTCAGCTGATGTTACTTCTAAATCTAAATTACTTAACATACCTTTCAAGGGGCAGACCTTATTTGGGCCCGGTTTGAAAGAAATTATCGCTGACATTACAGGAGGTAAAGGTCATGCCCTGCCTCAAGACAGAGCCAAACCTAGGGCTAGGCAGTCTAATTTTCGTGCCTTTCGTAACTTCAAGACAGGAGCAGCATCAACCTCCTCTGCACCAAAACAGGAAGGAGCTGTTGCTCGCTACAGACAAGGCTGGAAGCCTAACCAGTCCTGGAATAAGGGCAAGCAGGCCAGAAAACCTGCTGCTGCCCCAAAGACAGCATGAATTGAGGGCCCCCGATCCGGGAACGGGTCTAGTGGGGGGCAGACTTTCTCTCTTCGCCCAGGCTTGGGCAAGAGATGTCCAGGATCCCTGGGCGTTAGAGATCATATCTCAGGGATATCTTCTGGACTTCAAATCTTCTCCCCCAAAAGGGAGATTTCATCTTTCAAGGTTGTCAACAAACCAAATAAAGAAAGAGGCGTTTCTACGCTGTGTACAAGACCTTTTACTAATGGGAGTGATCCATCCGGTTCCGCGGTCGGAGCACGGACTGGGGTTTTACTCAAATCTGTTTGTGGTTCCCAAGAAAGAAGGAACCTTCAGACCAATCTTGGATTTAAAGATCCTAAACAAATTCCTAAGAGTTCCATCGTTCAAGATGGAAACTATTCGGACAATCTTACCCATGATCCAAAAGGGTCAGTACATGACCACAGTGGATTTAAAGGATGCCTACCTTCACATACCGATTCACAAAGATCATTACCGGTATCTAAGATTTGCCTTCCTAGACAGGCATTACCAGTTTGTAGCTCTTCCATTCGGATTGGCTACGGCTCCAAGAATCTTCACAAAGGTTCTGGGCTCTCTTCTAGCGGTACTAAGACCACGAGGAATTTCGGTGGCTCCGTACCTAGACGACATTCTGATACAAGCGTCAAGCTTTCAAACTGCAAAGTCTCATACAGAGTTAGTACTGGCATTTCTAAGGTCGCATGGGTGGAAGGTGAACGAAGAGAAGAGTTCTCTCTTTCCACTCACAAGAGTTCCCTTCTTGGGGACTCTTATAGATTCTGTAGAAATGAAGATTTACCTGACAGAAGACAGGTTAACAAAGATTCAAAATGCTTGCCGTGTCCTTCATTCCATTCAACACCCGTCAGTGGCTCAATGCATGGAGGTAATCGGCTTAATGGTAGCGGCAATGGACATAGTACCCTTTGCACGCCTGCATCTCAGACCGCTGCAATTGTGCATGCTAAGTCAGTGGAATGGGGATTACTCAGATTTGTCCCCTCTGCTAAATCTGGATCAAGAGACCAGAAATTCTCTTCTATGGTGGCTTTCTCGGCCACATCTGTCCAGGGGGATGCCCTTCAGCAGGCCAGACTGGACAATTGTAACAACAGACGCCAGCCTTCTAGGTTGGGGCGCTGTCTGGAATTCCCTGAAGGCTCAGGGATCATGGACTCAGGAGGAGAGTCTCCTTCCAATAAACATTCTGGAATTGAGAGCAGTTCTCAATGCCCTTCTGGCTTGGCCTCAGTTAACAACTCAGAGGTTCATCAGGTTTCAGTCGGACAACATCACGACTGTAGCTTACATCAACCATCAAGGAGGGACAAGAAGCTCCCTAGCGATGATGGAAGTATCAAAGATAATTCGCTGGGCAGAGTCTCACTCTTGCCACCTGTCAGCGATCCACATTCCGGGCGTGGAGAACTGGGAGGCGGATTTCCTAGGTCGTCAGACTTTTCATCCGGGGGAGTGGGAACTTCATCCGGAGGTCTTTGCCCAAATACTTCGACGTTGGGGCAAACCAGAGATAGATCTCATGGTGTCTCGCAAGAACGCCAAGCTTCCTTGTTACGGGTCCAGGTCCAGGGACCCGGGAGCAGTTCTGGTAGATGCTTTGACAGCACCTTGGACCTTCGGGATGGCTTATGTGTTTCCACCCTTCCCGATGCTTCCTCGTTTGATTGCCAGAATCAAACAGGAGAGAGCATCGGTGATTCTAATAGCGCCTGCGTGGCCACGCAGGACCTGGTATGCAGATCTAGTGGGAATGTCATCCTGTCCACCTTGGTCTCTGCCGCTGAGACAGGACCTTCTGATTCAGGGTCCTTTCAAACATCAAAATCTAATTTCTCTGAAGCTGACTGCTTGGAAATTGAACGCTTGATTTTATCAAAGCGTGGATTTTCGGAGTCAGTAATTGATACCTTGATACAGGCTAGGAAACCTGTTACCAGAAAGATTTACCATAAAATATGGCGTAAATACTTACATTGGTGCGAATCCAAGAGTTACTCATGGAGTTTAAATTTAGTTCTTAACGTTTTACAGGGTGTTCCGTTTGAACCCCTTCATTCCATTGATATCAAATTGTTATCTTGGAAAGTTCTGTTTTTAATGGCTATTTCCTCGGCTCGAAGAGTCTCTGAGTTATCGGCCTTACATTGTGATTCTCCTTATCTGATTTTTCATTCAGACAAGGTAGTTCTGCGTACTAAACCTGGATTCTTACCTAAGGTGGTCACTAACAGGAATATCAATCAAGAGATGTGTCCTAATCCTTCTTCAAAGAAGGAACGACTTCTGCACAATCTAGATGTAGTCCGTGCCCTGAAATTTTATTTACAGGCAACTAAGGATTTTCGACAAACTTCTTCCCTGTTTGTCGTTTATTCTGGACAGAGGAGAGGTCAAAAAGCTTCTGCTACCTCTCTCTCTTTTTGGCTTCGTAGCATAATACGTTTAGCTTATGAGACTGCTGGACAGCAGCCTCCTGAAAGAATTACAGCTCATTCTACTAGAGCTGTGGCTTCTACTTGGGCCTTTAAGAATGAGGCCTCTGTTGAACAGATTTGCAAGGCCGCAACTTGGTCTTCTCTTCATACTTTTTCCAAATTTTACAAATTTGACACTTTTGCTTCTTCGGAGGCTGTTTTTGGGAGAAAGGTTCTTCAGGCAGTGGTTCCTTCCGTATAAAGATCCTGCCTGTCCCTCCCGTCATCCGTGTACTTTAGCTTTGGTATTGGTATCCCAGAAGTAATGATGACCCGTGGACTGACCACACTTAACAGGAGAAAACATAATTTATGCTTACCTGATAAATTCCTTTCTCCTGTAGTGTGGTCAGTCCACGGCCCGCCCTGTTTTTTATGGCAGGTCTAAATTTTTAAATTATACTCCAGTCACCACTGCACCCTTTAGTTTCTCCTTTCTCGTTGGTTCTCGGTCGAATGACTGGGTGTGACGTAGAGGGGAGGAGCTATATAGCAGCTCTGCTTGGGTGATCCTCTTGCACTTCCTGTTGGGGAGGAGTTAATATCCCAGAAGTAATGATGACCCGTGGACTGACCACACTACAGGAGAAAGGAATTTATCAGGTAAGCATAAATTATGTTTTTCATCAACTAATCCCCAGGGGCAAGGTAGGGCCACAGCAGATTGCTGTGGCATGGTGCTGTAGTTTGCTAACCGGTTGTCAGCTTTAGGTTGCTCCGGTTCGGGCATTAAGGGGTTAATTGACTTGATATTTGCTGTGCAACCATTACCAAGCATTATCGCGTGGTGAAATTTTCAGAAAGATTGGATCATTTTTGAACATTTAGTAAAAAAGTGTGCACTTTTATTATTTAAAGGCACAGTACCATTTTTTCTCAAATTGTATTTTTCAGTGTTTAACTGCTGTCTAAGTCTGTTTAACATGTCTGAGCCTACAGATAGACGTTGCTCTATGTGTTTAGTAGCCATGGTGGAACCCCCTTTACATTTGTGTTTAAAGTGTGCTAATGTATCTATGCATTTTAAAGAAAACGTTGTTTCACTGAAAAATGTAGCCCAAGATGATTCTTTAACAGAAGGTAATGAGGATAGTCCACCTTCCTCTCCCCATGTGTCAACACCAGTCACGCCCGCGCAAGCTATGCCTAGTACCTCTAGCGCAATGGTCCCTATTACATTACAACAATTAGCAGCAGTCATGGATAATTCCCTTGCTGCATTTTTATCCAAACTGCCAGTTTTTCCTAAAAAGCGTGATAGCTCGGTTTTAAGAACAGAGTATGAGCAATCAGAAGCTTTGGAAGGTTTATCTGTTGTACCCTCACAACACTCTGAAATGACGGTGAGGGATGTGCTGTCCGAGGGAGAAATTTCAGATACAGGAAAGATTTCTCAGCGGGCAGAATCAGATTCCTTAGCTTTTAAATTTAAGCTGGAACACCTCCGCATACTGCTTAAGGAGGTATTAGCTACGCTGGATGATTGCGACCCCATGGTGGTCCCAGAGAAATTGTGTAAAATGGACAGATTCCTAGAAGTCCCTGTATACACTGATGCGTTTCCGATCCCGAAGAGGGTGGCGGACATTGTGGATAGGGAGTGGGAGAGACCAGGGGTACCCTTTGTTCCCCCCCCTATCTTTAAGAAAATGTTCCCTATAACTGATCAAAGGCAGGACGCATGGCAGACGATCCCTAAGGTAGAGGGGGCAATTTCAACACTTGCCAAGCGCACAACCATACCAATTGAAGACAGTTGTGCTTTCAAAGATCCTATGGATAAAAAATTTGGTAGGTTTACTAAAGAAAATATTTGTTCAACAAGGTTTCCTTCTCCAACCTATTGCCTGCATTATTCCTGTGACTACTGCAGCGGCTTTCTGGTTTGAGGCGCTGGAGGAGTCGCTCCAGACAGAGACCTCATATGACGAAATTATGGATAGAATTAAAGCTCTAAAGCTAGCTAATTCTTTTATTACAGATGCCGCTTTGCAATTAGCCAAGTTAGCGGCGAAAAATTCTGGTTTTGCCATCATTGCGCGCAGAGCGCTCTGGCTGAAAAAACTAAGTTACTGAATATCCTTTTCAAGGGAAAGACCCTTTTTGGGCCAGAGTTGAAAGAGATTATTTCGGATATCACTGGGGGAAAGGGCCATGCCCTCCCGCAAGATAGGTCTTTTAAGGCTAAAAACAAGGCTAATTTTTGTTCCTTTCGCAAAGCAGGAGGGTAACACTTCACAGTCCAAGGCAACCTGGAAGCCTTTGCAGGGCTGGAACAAGGGTAAACAGGCCAAGAAGCCTGCAGCTGCTACTAAGACAGCATGAAGGGGTAGCCCCCTATCCAGGACCGGATCTGGTAGGGGGCAGACTCTCTCTCTTTGCTCAGGCTTGGGCAAGAGATGTTCCCGATCCCTGGACATTAGAGATAGTTGCTCAGGGATATCTTCTAGAATTCAAGGACCTTCCTCGAAGGGGAAGGTTCCACATTTCTCGTCTGTCTTCAGACCAGACAAAGAAAGAGGCGTTCTTACGCTGCATAGAAGATCTAATCAAGATGGGAGTGATATATCCAGTTCCAATTACAGAACAAGGACTGGGTTTTTACTCAAACTTGTTTGTGGTTCCCAAAAAGGAAGGAACTTTCAGACCAATCCTGGATCTAAAAATTCTAAACAAATTCCTCAGAGTTCCATCCTTCAAGATGGAGACCATTCGGACAATCTTACCGATGATCCAGGAAGGTCAATATATGACTACCGTGGATCTAAAGGATGCATACCTTCATATTCCTATCCACAAAGATCACCATCAGTTCCTAAGGTTCGCTTTTCTGGACAAGCATTACCAGTTCGTGGCCCTTCCCTTCGGGTTGGCCACCGCTCCAAGAATTTTCACAAAAGTGCTAGGGTCCCTTCTAGCGGTTCTAAGACCGCGGGGCATTGCAGTAGCACCCTATCTGGACGACATCTTGATTCAGGCGTCGTCTTTTCCCAGAGCAAAGGCTCATACGGATATTGTTCTGGCCTTTCTAAGGTCTCACGGGTGGAAGGTGAACACCGAAAAAAGTTCTGTCCCCACTCACAAGGGTTCCCTTCCTGGGAACATTAATAGACTCGGTAGAAATGAAAATATTTCTGACGCAGGTCAGAAAATTAAAGCTTCTAAATACTTGCCGAACTCTTCACTCAATTCCTCGGCCATCTGTAGCTCAGTGCATGGAGGTTATCGGATTAATGGTAGCAGCAATGAACGTAGTCCCATTTGCTTGAATTCATCTCAGGCCACTGCAGTTGTGCATGCTCAAACAGTGGAATGGGGATTATGCAGTTTTGTCTCCTCAAATCCAACTGGACCAGGAAACCAGAGATTCTCTTCTCTGGTGGTTGTCTCAGGATCACCTGTCTCAGGGAATGTGCTTCCGCAGACCGGAGTGGATCATTGTAACGACCGACGCCAGTCTGTTAGGCTGGGGCGCGGTCTGGGGCTCCCTGAAAGCTCAGGGCTTATGGTCTCGGGAAGAGTCTCTTCTCCCGATTAACATTTTGGAGCTGAGAGCGATATTCAATACGCTCCAGGCTTGGCCTCAGCTAGCGGCGGCCAAGTTCATCAGATTTCAGTCGGACAACATCACGACCGTAGCATACATTAATCATCAGGGAGGAACAAAGAGTTCCTTAGCGATGAAGGAAGTAACCAAGATAATCAGGTGGGCAGAGGATCACTCTTGCCACCTATCTGCGATTCACATCCCAGGAGTAGACAACTGGGAAGCGGATTTCCTAAGTCGTCAGACTTTTCACCCGGGGGAGTGGGAACTTCACCCGGAGGTATTTGCTCAGCTGACTCAGCTTTGGGGCATTCCAGAGTTGGATCAAACTTCCTCTTTACGGATCCAGGTCCAGGGACCCCAAGGCGGCTTTGATAGATGCTCTAGTAGCGCCTTGGTCCTTCAATCTGGCCTATGTCTTTTCACCGTTTCCCCTTCTCCCTCGGCTGATAGCCAGAATCAAACAGGAAAAGGCCTCGGTAATTCTGATAGCGCCTGCGTGGCCACGCAGGACTTGGTATGCAGACCTAGTGGACATGTCATCCGTTCCACCATGGACACTGCCAATGAGGCAGGATCTTCTAATACAGGGTCCATTCTTGCATCCAAATCTAGTTTCTCTGTAGCTGACTGCTTGGAGATTGAACGCTTAATTCTATCCAAGCATGGGTTCTCTGAATCAGTCATAGATACTCTGATCCAAGCTAGAAAACCTGTCACCAGGAAAATTTACCATAAGATATGGCGGAAATATCTTTGTTGGTGTGAATCCAAGGGTTACTCGTGGAGTAAGATTAGGATTCCAAGGATATTGTCTTTTCTCCAAGAAGGATTGGAGAAAGGGTTATCAGCTAGTACCTTAAAGGGACAGATATCTGCTCTGTCTATCTTTTTACACAAGCGTCTGGCAGAAGTACCAGACGTTCAAGTGTTTGCACAGGCTTTAGTCAGAATCAAGCCTGTCTATAAACCTGTGGCTCCTCCATGGAGTCTAAATTTAGTTCTTTCAGTTCTTCAAGGGGTTCCGTTTGAACCTTTACATTCCATAGATATTAAGTTATTATCTTGGAAAATTTTGTTTTTGGTAGCTATATCTTCTGCTCGAAGAGTTTCAGAATTATCTGCTTTGCAGTGTAATTCACCCTATCTGGTTTTCCATGCAGATAAGGTAGTTTTGCGTACCAAACCTGGTTTTCTTCCTAAAGTTGTTTCTAATAAGAACATTAACCAGGAGATCATTGTTCCTTCTCTGTGTCCTAATCCATCCTCAAGGAAGGAACGACTATTGCACAATCTTGATGTGGTTCGTGCTTTAAAATTCTATTTACAAGCAACTAAAGATTTCAGACAAACATCATCCTTGTTTGTTGTCTATTCTGGTAAGAGGAGAGGTCAGAAAGCAACTGCTACCTCTTTCCTTCTGGCTGAAAAGCATCATCAGATTGGCTTATGAGACTGCTGGACAGCAGCCTCCTGAACGAATTACAGCTCATTCCACCAGAGCTGTGGCTTCCACATGGGCTTTCAAGAATGAGGCTTCTGTAGAACAGATTTGTAAGGCAGCGACTTGGTCTTCACTGCATACTTTTGCCAAATTTTACAAATTCGATACTTTTGCTTCTTCGGAGGCTATTTTTGGGAGAAAGGTTTTGCAAGCAGTGGTGCCTTCCGTTTAGGTTACCTGTCTTGTTCCCTCCCTTCATCCGTGTCCTAAAGCTTTGGTATTGGTATCCCACAAGTAAGGATGAATCCGTGGACTTAATACACCTTGTAAGAGAAAACAGAATTTATGCTTACCTGATAAATTACTTTCTCTTGCGGTGTATCCAGTCCACGGCCCGCCCTGGCGATTAAGCCAGGTCAAAATTTATTGTTTAAACTACAGTTACCACTGCACCCTATGGTTTCTCCTTCCTTTTTCTCCTAACCGTCTGTCGAATGACTGGGGGGGCGGAGCCTGAGGGGGAGCTATATGGACAGCTTTGCTGTGTGCTCTCTTTGCCACTTCCTGTAGGGAATGAGAATATCCCACAAGTAAGGATGAATCCGTGGACTGGATACACCGTAAGACAAAGTAATTAATCAGGTAAGCATAAATTCTGTTTTTCCCTTCCTAGCTTAGCAAGATTGCTTAGGAATCCAGCACAACATACCAACATATGTTGGTATGTTGTATCTGCAATTCAGGTACAATGAGAATCTTTCCTTGAACAGTGTTCAGGACATCTTTTCTGGGAGTGAGATTTTCAGCCCCTGTCTGGGAACGGGATCTGGGTCTTTATCTCAAGTATATCTGGTGCTGACCTTCAAAGTAATGTTCATTCTCCTTTAGTTCTGGGTCTGTTCATGAGAACTTAGACCAGAGGGATGTGTGTTTCTTGTTCCCATGCTTCAGGATCTTCACTAGTTAATGGGTTCAGCAGCTGAGAGACTTTTAGTTCCTAGGGTAGTTCAAGGGTGTTCTTCTGGACTATAGATGGTTCAGGTATCATCCTTCCTTCTGGGAAATGAACTTGGAGAAGTCTTCCCGCGTTCCAGCTTCATGGGTGGACTTTTTGGACTCTGTATTTAGAAGAAGTTTTCTAACAGAGGTCAGATGTCAAGGATTATTCATTTTCCTCTCTCTGCAGTCTAGGGTCCAGCCTACAGCAAGCTCTAATTGTCCGGTAGAATGATTAGCCTTTTACAACCAGTAGGTTGGGAGTTAGGATCTAACTGTAGCTACCTTCATTTTTAAGTAAATCAATATAGGAGGGATTTGGTCTTATGGTTTCCATGGACTTCATTCCTTTGCTATTTTTCATAAAATTGGGAACATTCGGATCTGGCTGAAAGAATAGATATAGATCAGTCATCAAATCTCTCTTTATAGTAGTATTTCTCTTGCAAGGTGTATCCAGTCCACGGATTCATCCTTTACTTGTGGGATATTCTCATTCCCTACAGGAAGTGGCAAAGAGAGCACCCAGCAGAGCTGTCCATATAGCTCCCCCTCTAGCTCCACCCCCCAGTCATTCTCTTTGCCGGCTCTAAGCACTAGGGTCTCTCTACGGGAGGGTAAAGTGAATGTGGTGTTAGATTTGTAGTTTTATATCTTCAATCAAGTGTTTGTTATTTTTAAATGGTACCGGTTTGTACTATTTACTCTCTAGCAGAAAAGTGATGAAGAATTCTGCTGAGAGGAAAATGATTTTAGCATGTTGTAACTAAAATCCACTGCTGTTCCCACACAAGACTGAGGAGTACCAGAAAACTTCAGTTGGGGGGAACAGTTTGCAGGCTTGACTGCAATGAGGTATTTTCAGTCATTTATTTCTAGACAAGACTGAGATAATGCTAGAAGACTGACAAGATCCCCATGTGGGGGAGGGTAAGCTATGTTCTGAGACTTAGTATAGAATTGAATGCTTACATGACAGGGCTAAATAGTCTGGTTGACACTAAGGCAGGGCAATCGATTATTTATTAAGAAATACTCGTTGGAGACACCTTTTTAAGCACTTTGGAGTGTTTTACTGGGGTTATTATCCACATGGCATAAATTTAGTCACTTAGAAGTGAATTTTGTAGGCCTCACAACTCCGGAGTGGAGTGGGAGGGGCCTAATTTCGCGCCTCAGATGCGCACTTAGAATTGAGAGGCTGTTTCATGCTGCTTCACATGGAGGGTCCAGCTGCTGATTGAGGGCCTAGAAGAAGCTTTATTTCCCCAAAACTGATCCCTAAGGGCAGGTAGGGCCACAGCAGTAAGTTGTGGCAAGGTGCTGTAGTTTGTTAACCGGTTGTTGGCTTTAGGCTGCTCCGGTTTGGGCATTAAGGGGTTAATCGTTCTGAAACTTGCTGTGCAATCATATTAAAGCCTTAGGTACATACTGTGAAAATTTCAAAAGGATTGGTGCATTTTTCACTGTTTTGTAAAATTGTGTGCTCTTTTTATTTCTTAAAGGCACAGTAACGTTTTTTCAAATTGTGTTTTTTATTTGATTAAAGTGTTTTCCAAGCCTGCTTGTGTATGCTACTAGTCTGTTAAACATGTCTGACACTAAGGAAAATCCTTGTTCAATGTGTTTAGAAGCCATGGTGGAACCCCCTCTCAGAATGTGTCCCAATTGCACTAATATGTCTATACACTTTAAAGATCATATTGTTGCATTTAAAAGTGTGGCCCTAGATGATTCTCAGACTGAAGGTAATGAGGATAGTCCGCCTACCTCTCCCCATGTGTCACAACCAGTTACGCCCGCTCAAGCGATGCCTAGTACTTCTAGTGCGTCTGCCCCTATTACATTGCAACAACTAGCGACAGTCATGGATAATTCCCTTGCGGCCTTTCTATCCAAACTGCCAGTTTTTCCTGCAAAGCGCGATAGCTCTGTTTTAAGAACAGATTATGAGCAGTATGAAGCTTTGGTAGCCCTATCTGATGTACCCTCACAACACTCCGAAGTGGAGGTGAGGGATTTGATGTCTGAGGGAGAAATTTCCGACTCAGGAAAGGTTTCTCATCAGGCAGAGTCAGATTCATTAGCGTTTAAATTTAAACTGGAACACCTCTGCGTATTGCTCAGGGAGGTATTAGCCACTCTGGATGATTGTGACCCTATGGTGGTCCCAGAGAAATTGTGTAAAATGGACAAGTACCTAGAGGTACACTGATGCGTTTCCGATCCCTAAAAGGGTTGCGGATATTGTTACTAGGGAGTGGGACAGACCAGGTGTCCCTTTTGTTCCCAACCCCCCCCCCCCCCCCCCCTATTTTTAAGAAAATGTTCCCCATAACTGACCCCAGGCGGGACTCGTGGCAGACGGTCCCTAAGGTAGAGGGGGCTGTTTCTTCACTTGCTAAACGCACTACCATACCAATTGAAGACAGTTGGGCTTTTAAAGATCCTATGGATAAAAAATTAGAAGGTTTACTTAAGAAAATTTTTGTTCAACAAGGTTTCCTTCTCCAACCTATTGCCTGCATTATTCCTGTAACTACTGCAGCGGCTTTCTGGTTTGAGCCGCTGGAGGAGTCGCTCCAGACGGAGACCTCATATGACGAAATTATGGATAGAATTAAGGCTCTAAAGCTAGCTAATTCTTTTATCACAGACGCCGCCTTGCAATTAGCTAAGTTAGCGGCAAAAAATTCAGGTTTCGCCATTATGGCGCGCAGAGCGCTTTGGCTCAAGTCATGGTCGGCCGATGTGTTGTCAAAATCCAAATTATTAAATATCCCTTTCAAGGGAAAGACCCTTTTTTCGGGCCAGAATTGAAAGAGATTTCAGAAATCACCGGGGGAAAGGGCCATGCTCTCCCTCAGGACAAGCCCTTTAAGGCTAAAAACAAAGCTAATTTTCGTTCCTTTCGTAACTTCAGGAGCGGTCCGGCTTCAGCCTCTACAGCTGCAAAACAAGAGAGGGTAACGCTTCACAGCCCAAGGCAACCTGGAAGCCTTACCAGGGCTGGAACAACTGTAAAAAGGCCAAAAAGCCTGCAGCTGCTACCAAGACAGCATGAAGGGGTAGCCCCCGATCCGGGACTGGATCTAGTAGGGGGCAGACTCTCTCTCTTCGCTCAGGCCTGGGCAAGAGATGTTCACGATCCCTGGGCATTAGAGATTGTTTCCCAGGGATATCTTCTAGAATTAAAGGACTCCCCTCCAAGGGGAAGGTTCCACATTTCTCATCTGTCTACAAACCAGACAAAGAAAGAGGCGTTCTTACGGTGTGTAGAAGATCTACATACGATGGGAGTGATATACACAATTCCAATTGCAGAACAAGGTCTGGGTTTTTACTCAAACCTGTTTGTGGTTCCCAAAAGAGAAGGAACTTTCAGACCAATCCTGGATCTAAAAATTCTAAACAGATTCCTCAGAGTCCCATCATTCAAGATGGAGAGCATTCAGACAATCTTACCTATGATCCAGGAAGGTCAATATATGACTACCGTGGATCTAAAGGATGCGTACCTGCATATCCCTATCCACAAAGATCATCATCAGTTCCTCAGGTTCGCTTTCCTAGACAAGCATTACCAGTTCGTGGCTCTTCCATTCGGTTTAGCCACTGCTTCCAGAATTTTCACAAAGGTGCTAGGGTCCCTTCTGGCGGTTCTAAGACCGCGGGGCATAGCAGTGGCGCCTTATTTGGAGACATCTTAATTCAGGCGCCGTCCTTTCACAGAGCCAAGGCTCACACAGAGATTGTATTGGCCTTTCTGAGGTCTCACGGGTGGAAGGTGAACGTCAAAAAGAGTTCTCTGTCCCCACTCACAAGGGTTCCCTTCCTAGGAACACTAATATATTCAGTAGAAATGAAAATATTTCTGACGGATGTCAGAAAGTTGAAACTTTTAACTACTTGCCGAGTTCTTCATTCCATTCCTCGGCCATCTGTAGCTCAGTGCATGGAGGCAATCGGATTAATGGTAGCGGCAATGGACATAGTCCCTTTTGCTCGGATACACCTCAGACCACTGCAACTATGCATGCTCAAACAGTGGAATGGGGATTATGCAGATTTGTCTCCTCAAATTCAGTTGGACCAGGAGACCAGAGATTCTCTTCTCTGGTGGTTGTCTCAGGACCACCTGTGTTTCCTCATGCCAGAGTGGGTCATTGTAACGACCGACGCCAGTCTGTTAGGCTGGGGTGCGGTCTGGGACTCCCTGAAAGCTCAGGGCTTATGGTCTCGGGAAGAAACGCTTCTCCCGATAAACATTCTGGAACTGAGGGCAATATTCAACGCTCTTCAGGCATGGCCTCAACTAGCTGCGGCCAAATTCATCAGATTTCAGTCGGACAACATCACGACTGTAGCTTACGTCAATCATCAGGGGGGAACAAAGAGTTCCCTAGCGATGACGGAAGTAACCAAGCTAATCAGGTGGGCGGAGGATCACTCCTGCCATCTCTCAGCAATTCACATCCTAGGAGTAGACAACTGGGAGGCGGATTTTCTAAGTCGTCAGACTTTTCACCCGGAGAAGTGGGAACTCCACCCGGAGGTATTTGCCCAGCTGACTCAGCTATGGGGCACTCCAGAATTGGATCTGATGGCGTCCCGTCAGAACGCCAAACTTCCTCTCTACGGGTCCAGGTCCCGGGACCCCAAGGCGGTATTGATAGATGCTATAGCAGCGCCTTGGTCCTTCAATCTGGCTTATGTTTTTCCACTGTTTCCTCTCCTCCCGCGTCTGGTCGCCAGAATCAAGCAGGAGAAGGCTTCGGTGATTCTGATAGCGCCTGCGTGGCCACACAGGACTTGGTATGCAGACCTAGTGGACATGTCATCTGTCCCACCATGGACACTGCCAATGAGGCAGGATCTTCTAATACATGGTCCGTTCAAGCATCCAAATCTAGTTTCTCTACGTCTGACTGCTTGGAGATTGAACGCTTAATTCTATCAAAGCGTGGATTCTCTGAGTTATAGATACTCTGATTCAGGCTAGAAAGCCTGTCACCAGGAAAATCTACCATAAGATATGTCGGAAATATCTTTGTTGGTGTGAATCCAAGGGTTACTCATGGAGTAAGATTAGGATTCCCAGGATATTGTCCTTTTTCCAAGAAGGATTGGAGAAAGGTTTGTCAGCTAGTTCCTTAAAAGGACAAATATCCGCTCTGTCTATCCTTTTACACAAGCGTCTGGCAGAGGTACCGGACGTTCAAGCGTTTGCTCAGGCTTTAGTCAGAATCAAGCCTGTCTATAAACCTGTGGCTCCGCCATGGAGTCTAAATCTAGTTCTTTCAGTTCTTCAAGGGGTTCCGTTTGAACCTTTACATTCCATAGATATTAAGTTGTTATCTTGGAAAGTTTTGTTTTTAGTAGCTATCTCTTCTGCTCGAAGAGTTTCAGAATTATCTGCCTTACAGTGTGATTCACCTTACCTGGTGTTCCACGCAGATAAGGTAGTTTTAGCGTACCAAGCCTGGTTTTCTTCCTAAAGTTGTTTCTAACAAGAATATTAACCAGGAAATAGTTGTTCCTTCTCTGTGTCCTAATCCTTCTTCGAAGAAGGAACGTCTGTTACACAATCTTGATGTAGTTCATGCTTTAAAGTTCTATTTACAAGCAACTAAGGATTTCAGACAAACATCTTCCTTGTTTGTTATCTATTCTGGTAAGAGGAGAGGTCAGAAAGCGACTGCTACCTCTCTTTCCTTTTGGCTGAAAAGCATCATCCGTTTGGCCTATGAGACTGCTGGCCAGCAGCCTCTTGAAAGAATTATAGCTCATTCTACCATAGCAGTGGCTTCCACATGGGCTTTCAAGAATGAGGCTTCTGTTGAACAGATTTGTAAAGCAGCGACTTGGTCTTCACTGCATACTTTTGCCAAATTTTACAAATTCGATACTTTTGCTTCTTTGGAGGCTATTTTTGGGAGAAAGGTTTTGCAAGCAGTTGTGCCTTCCGTTTAAGGTACCTGTCTTGTTCCCTCCCTTCATCCATGTCCTAAAGCTTTGGTATTGGTATCCCACAAGTAAAGGATGAATCCGTGGACTGGATACACCTTGCAAGAGAAAACATTATTGATGCTTACCTGATAAATTACTTTCTCTTGCGGTGTATCCAGTCCACGGCCCGCCCTGGCATTTAAGTCAGGTAAAAAATTTTTTTTATTTAAACTACAGTCACCACTGCACCCTATGGTTTCTCCTTTTTCTTCCTAACCTTTGGTCGAATGACTGGGGGGTGGAGCTAGAGGGGGAGCTATATGGACAGCTCTGCTGTGTGCTCTCTTTGCCACTTCCTGTAGGGAATGAGAATATCCCACAAGTAAAGGATGAATCCGTGGACTGGATACACCGCAAGAGAAAGTAATTTATCAGGTAAGCATAAATTCTGTTTTTCTTAGGTATATCTATCTCAGGGCATTTGCTTCTGGAGATATTCCTGGGCGATGTATCCACAGATGCCAACCTGCTGAGCTGGTATGCTGTCTGGGTCTTATTAAAATAATGGACTCGGGAGTGTCTGCTCTTTTTAACGTTTGCAGTAGAGAGCGATTTTCAATGCTCTGATAGCTTGGCCTCGTGGCATCAGTCATTCTTAGCTTGTTTCCAGTTGGACTATGTTACCTCTTGGTTTTTATCATCCATCAGGGAGGAAATTGGGGTTCCTTAGCCATATTGAAGGTGTCTTGGATTGTTCAGTGGGCGGAAGTTCACAATTGATTTCTGTTGTCCAGGGGTGGACAATTGGATTTCTGAACAGACAGTTATTTCTTCCCGGGGAGTGGGTTCTCCTTCCGGAGGTGGTTTCTAGGTGAATTTTCGAAGGGTCCGGAGTGGCCTCTGAGGGTGTTTCGGCAGAACGCCAAGTTTCCAAGGTACGGTTCTCGTGATTCACTGACCGCTTTGATTGATGTTCTGGCATTTATTTAGTTTTGGATTCCAGTCTGGCATACCTTTATTTTTTTTCCGTTTGCTTCCCTCCACAAGTCATTGCTCATATTCAACAGGAGAGCGACGGGGATTCTCATAACCTCTGCTTGACCCTGCAGGATCTGGTGTGCAGACCTATGGGTAACGTATCTTCTCTTTGGCGACTGTACCTGAGGAATACCTTCTGAGTCAGGGTTCCTTCATTTTCAGCTAGTTTCTCTGATGCTGCCTACTTGAAGATTGAACACTTGGTGTTGTGTTATCGCGGGATTCTGAGTCAGTCAATGAGACCATGACTCAGGCTTGCTTTCCTGTTTCTAGAAGAATTGCCATAGAATACGGCGTATTTTTCTTAATTGGTGTGCATCCAAGGGTTCTCTTGGAGTGGAGTCTGGATCTTAGAAGTCTGTCCGGTCTCTATGATGTCTGGGAGAAAGTCAGTACCCTGAGGGGTCAGATTTTGCTTTGTCTTTTTGGCTGCTTATGTGTTTGGCGGTCGTGCCAAATGTGCAATCTTTTTTTAGGCCTGGTAAGAATCAGGCCTGTCCTTCATGTTGTTTGCTTCCCCTTGGAGCATTAACCTTGTTCTTAGGGTTTTGGTACATTCTGTAGATATTAAGTGTTATCTTGGAAAGCTATCTTTTCTGCTCGGAGAGTCTCAGAACTCTCAGCTTGGCAGTGTGTTTCGTCTTATATTTCTTGCATTTAAGGTTTTTGTTCGTATTAGGTTAGGTTTTCCTCCTAAATTGTGTTGGATGGGAATATTATGAAGGAGATTGTTGTCCTTGTCTATGTCCCATTCCTTTTTATCTTAAGGAATGATGGTGACACAACTTGAATGTTGTACGTGTTCTTAATTTCTTTCTACAGGCGACTAAGGATTTCACAAGTTTTCTGTTTGGATGTTTGTTTCTCTGGGACAGCTACGTCTCTTTGGTTGGAAGTATGATTTGTTTGGTTATGAGACTGCTGGACAGCAGCCTCTTGAGAGAATTACAGGTCTTTTCTCTAGGGCTGTATCTGCTTCTTGGGTTTTCAAGAATGAAGCTTCTGTTGTTCAGATTTGCAAGGCTGCAACTTTGTTCTCTCTTTTTTCTGAATATTTCAAATTTGATATTTTTATAGTTTGCTGAGGCTGCTTTTGGGAGAAAGGTCTTTCAAGCAGTGATGCCTTCTGTTTAGGTTACCTGACTTGTCCCTCCCTTATCATCTGTGTCCTCTAGCTTGAGTATTGATTCCCAACAGTAATTGATGATTATCCGTGGACTCACCATGTCATTGGAAAGAAAGCAAAATTTATGCTTACCTGATAAATTTCTTTCTTTCTTGACACGGTGAGTTCACGGCCCGTCCTGTATATTTTAGACAGGTTTTTTTGTCGTATAAACCTCAGGCACCTCTGCACCTTGTGATGCTTCCTTTCTCTCCTTTCCTTTGGTTGAATGACTGGGGTATTGTGGGTAGGAAGAGATATTTATCAGCTTTGCTGTGGTACTCTTTGCCACCTCCTACTGGCCAGGAGTGATATTCCCAACAGTAATTGATGATAAATTTATCAGGTAAGTATACATTTAGTTTTTTGGAGCTTTTTAGTTTATATATGTAAAATATTTGCTAATATATATGGCCCTGGGACAGAATCCTTTACATTATTTCCTTGCTTTTTTGGCACGCTTAGCTTGAATTTTGCTCTGATTGGTTTACGCACGTCCGTGCACATCTGGTTTTGGCAGGCTAAACAACTTTATAGCTGTTTTTTGTGCACGCGTTTTCCTCATACTGATGAGCGTTATCTGCCTTTCTGATGTAATGCTAATGTCTCCTGTTTTGTTTTGCAGTTCGGCTTAGTACACATTGTACCTGTGAGTTTATTTAAAAAGCTACTTAGGAGGGGTGATGTCCATGCCTCAAGATCTTTTTAAGGGAGTTATAGTGTTTTTTGCTTTGCTTTGTCATATGCTATAATGGAGCAGTCTGATTCTGTCCCTAAATTCACCTGAGAAACCGAGTCCCCTAAACGCCTTTCTACCATAATTAAGTGTACTTCATGTAAAAAGCTGAGGTCCCTTCTACAGCTAATTTATGTGACTCATGTTTAGAGTAAAGAGTAAAAGATTTTACCGTCTTCAAGTTCTTCGCCATCTGATACTGTTGTATCAGATGGTGAAGTTTCCTCTGATGTTGAACCTGGTATTTCCTCTTTTTTGTTTAAAGTTGAACATATTCATTCTTTTTAGAAGGAGATCTTAATTACTTTAGGGGTTAAAGATCCTAATGTTTTTCTTGATAAGCCTTGTCATCGTTTAAATCCAGTTTTTAAGACTGTTGTTAATGTCCCTGAGTTTTTCCCTATTCCTGATGCTGTCTCTGACATGATTTCTAGGGAATGGTCTAAGCCAGGAAATTCATTTACTCCTTCTGCAAGGTTTGAAAAGTTATATCCTTTACCTGCTGCTAATGTTGATTTATGGGAAACTGTTCCCAAGGTGGATGGGGCCATTTCCATTCTGGCTAAACGTACTACTATTCTTTTTGAAGATGTACTTCTTTTAAAAACCCTTGAGATAGAAAGTTAGAGTATTTTCATAGAAGGGCCTTTTTACAAGCAGGCTATTTGCTAAGGCCAGCTATTTTTATTGCTGATGTGGCTACTTCTTCTACTTAGTGGTTGTCTAGTCTTTCAGAACAGTGTTCTGGTGACTTTGCTAGGGCCAATCTTTTGGGTTTACTCAAAAGGGCTAATGCTTTTATTTGTGATGTTGTATTTGATGATATGAAAATTGACAAAAGCATGTCTTTAGTAGTCCTTTCCAGGAGAGCGTTATGATTTAAATCCTGGTCTAAAT
>NW_026511688.1:0-32630 GCF_027579735.1 Bombina bombina
ACAGTCACTATGTGTAACTATTTACTGATAATACATCTCTATACTATTTGTTACTGTCACACACACAGCACACACTGCTCACTTACTGATACACTGTGCTGTACAGTCACTATGTGTAACTATTTACTGATAATACATCTCTATACTATTTGTTACTGTCACACACAGCACACGCTGCTCACTTACTGATACACTGTGCTGTACAGTCACTATGTGTAACTATTTACTGATAATACATCTCTATACTATTTGTTACTGTCACACACAGCACACGCTGCTCACTTACTGATACACTGTGCTGTACAGTCACTATGTGTAACTATTTACTGATAATACATCTCTATACTATTTGTTACTGTCACACACACACACACTGCTCACTTACTGATACACTGTGCTGTACAGTCACTATGTGTAACTATTTACTGATAATACATCTCTATACTATTTGTTACTGTCACACACAGCACACACTGCTCACTTACTGATACACTGTGCTGTACAGTCACTATGTGTAACTATTTACTGATAATACATCTCTATACTATTTGTTACTGTCACACACACAGCACACGCTGCTCACTTACTGATACACTGTGCTGTACAGTCACTATGTGTAACTATTTACTGATAATACATCTCTATACTATTTGTTACTGTCACACACACACACGCTGCTCACTTACTGATACACTGTGCTGTACAGTCACTATGTGTAACTATTTACTGATAATACATCTCTATACTATTTGTTACTGTCACACAAGAAGCACATGCCCCAGCCTAGCATCACCTGTAATTGGCACAAATGCACCAGTCTAGCATTATCTGTAATTGGCACACATGGACCAGCCTGACATCACCTGTAATTGGCACACATGCACCAGCCTAGTATCACCTGTAATTTGCACACATGCACCTGCCTAGCATCACCTGTAATTGGCACACATGCACCAGCCTAGCATCACCTGTAATTTGCACACATGCACCTGCCTAGCATCACCTGTAATTGGCACACATGCACCAGCCTAGCATCACCTGTAATTGGCACACATGCACCAGCCTAGCATCATCTGTAATTGGCACACATGCACCAGCCTAGCATCATCTGTAGTTGGCACACACGCACCAGCCTAGCATCATCTGTAATTGGCACACATGCACCAGCCTAGCATCACCTGTAATTGGCACACAATCACCAGCCTGACATCGTCTGTAATTGGCTCACATGAACCAGCCTAGCATCACCTGTAATTGGCACACATGCACTAGCCTGACATCACCTGTAATTGGCACACATGCACCAGCCTTGCATCATCTGTACTTGGCACACATGCACCAGCCTAGCATCATCTGTAATTGGCTCACATGCACCTGCCGAGCATCACCTGTAATTGGCTCATATGCACCAGCCGAGCATCACCTGTAATTGGCACACATACACCAGCCTAGCATCACCTGTAATTGGCACACATACACCAGACTAGCATCATCTGTAATTAGCACACATACAACAGCCTAGCTTCACCTGTAATTGGCACACATGCACCAGCCTAGCATCATCTGTAATTGGCAAACATGCACCAGCCTGGCATCACCAGTAATTGGCTCACATGCACCAGCCTAGCATCACCTGTAATTGGCTCACATGCACCAGCCTAGCATCACCTGTAATTGGCACACATACACCAGCCTAGCATCACCTGTAATTGGCACACATGCACCAGCCTAGCATCATCTGTAATTGGCACACATGCACCAGCCTACCTTCACCTTTATTTGGCACACATGCACCAGCCTAGCATCATCTGTAATTGGCAAACATGCACCAGCCTTGCATCACCTGTAATTGGCACACATGCACCAGCCTGACATCACCTGTAATTGGCACACATGCACCAGCCTAGTATCACCTGTAATTGGCACACATACAACAGCATAGAATCATCTGTAATTGGCACACATGCACCAGCCTAGCATCACCTGTAATTTGCACACATGCACCTGCCTAGCATCACCTGTAATTGGCACACATGCACCAGCCTAGCATCACCTGTAATTGGCACACATGCACCAGCCTAGCATCATCTGTAATTGGCAAACATGCACCAGCCTAGCATCATCTGTAGTTGGCACACATGCACCAGCCTAGTATCATCTGTAATTGGCACACATGCACCAGCCTAGCATCACCTGTAATTGGCACACATGCACCAGCCTGACATCGTCTGTAATTGGCACACATGAACCAGCCTAGCATCACCTGTAATTGGCACACATGCACTAGCCTGACATTACCTGTAATTGGCACACATGCACCAGCCTTGCATCATCTGTACTTGGCACACATGCACCAGCCTAGCATCATCTGTAATTGGCTCACATGCACCTGCCGAGCATCACCTGTAATTGGCTCATATGCACCAGCCGAGCATCACCTGTAATTGGCACACATACACCAGCCTAGCATCACCTGTAATTGGCACACATACACCAGACTAGCATCATCTGTAATTAGCACACATACAACAGCCTAGCTTCACCTGTAATTGGCACACATGCACCAGCCTAGCATCATCTGTTATTGGCAAACATGCACCAGCCTTGCATCACCAGTAATTGGCTCACATGCACCAGCCTAGCATCACCTGTAATTGGCACACATACACCAGCCTAGCATCACCTGTAATTGGCACACATGCACCAGCCTAGCATCATCTGTAATTGGCACACATACACCAGCCTAGCATCATGTGTAATTGGCAAACATGCACCAGCCTTGCATCACCTGTAATTGGCACACATGCACCAGCCTAGCATCACCTGTAATTGGCAAACATGCACCAGCCTAGCATCACCTGTAATTGGCACACATGCACCAGCCGAGCATCACCTGTAATTGGCACACATGCACCAGTCTAGCATCACCTGTATTCGGCACACATGCACCAGTCTAGCATCATCTGTAATTGGCATGCATGCACCAGCCTGACATCATCTGTAATTGGCACACATGCACCAGCCTTGCATCACCTGTAATTGGCACACATGCACCACCCTAGCATCACCTGTAATTGGCACGCATGCACCAGCCTAGCATCATCTGTAATTGGCACACATGCACCAGCCTGACATCATCTGTAATTGGCACACATGCACCAGCCTTGCATCACCTGTAATTGGCACACATGCACCAGACTAGCATCACCTGTAATTGGCACACATGCACCAGCCTAGCATCACCTGTAATTGGCAAACATGCACCAGCCTTGCATCACCTGTAATTGACATGCATGCACCAGCCTTGTATCACCTTTAATTGGCATGCATGCACCAGCCTAGCATCACCTGTAATTCGCACACATGCACCAGTCTGGCATCTTCTGTAATTAGCACGCATGCACCAGCCGGACATCATCTGTAATTGGCACACATACACCAGCCTGGCATCATCTGTAATTGGCACATATACACCAGCCTAGCATAATCTGTAATTGGCACACTTGCACCAGCCTTGCATCACCTGTAATTGGCACACATGCACAAGCCTTGTATCACCTGTAATTGGCACACAAACACCAGCCTAGCATCACCTGCATTTGGCACACGTACACCAGCCTAGCATCACCTGTAATTGACACACATACACCAGCCTGGCATCACCTGTAATTTTCACACATGCACTAGCCTGACATCATCTGTAATTAGCACACATGCACCAGCCGTGCATTACCTGTAATTGGCACACATGCACCTGCCCAGCATCACCTGTAATCAGCACACATGCAACAGCCTAGCATCACTTGTAATTGGCACACATGCACCAGCCTAGCATCATCTGTAATTGGCACACATGCACCAGCCTAACATCATCTGTAATTGGCACACATGCACCAGCCTTGCAACACCTGTAATTGGCACACATGCACCAGCCTAGCATCACCTGTAATTGGCACGCATGCACCAGCCTTGCATCACCTGTAATTGGCCCGCATGCCCCAGCCTAGCATCTTCTGTAATTGGCATGCATACACCAGCCTAGCATCACCTGTAATTGGCATGCATGCACCATCCTAGCATCACCTGTAATTGGAAAACATGCACCAGCCTTGCATCACCTGTAATTGGCACACATGCACCAGCCTTGCATCACCTGTAATTGGCACACATGCACCAGCCTCGCCTCATCTGTAATTGGCAAGCATGCATCAGCCTAGCATCATCTGTAATTGGCAAACATGCACCAGCCTAGCGTCACCTGTATTTGGCACGCATGCACCAGCCTGGCATCACCTGTAATTTGCACACATGCACCAGCCTGACATCACCTGTAATTGGCACACATGCACCAGCCTCGCCTCATCTGTAATTGGCAAGCATGCATCAGCCTAGCATCATCTGTAATTGGCAAACATGCACCAGCCTAGCGTCACCTGTATTTGGCACGCATGCACCAGCCTGGCATCACCTGTAATTAGCACACATGCACCAGCCGTGCATTACCTGTAATTGGCACACATGCACCTGTCCAGCATCACCTGTAATCGGCACACATGCAACAGCCTAGCATCACTTGTAATTGGCACACATGCACCAGCCTAGCATCATCTGTAATTGGCACACATGCACCAGCCGAGCATCACCTGTAATTGGCACACATGCACCAGTCTAGCATCACCTGTATTCAGCACACATGCACCAGTCTAGCATCATCTGTAATTGGCATGCATGCACCAGCCTGACATCATCTGTAATTGGCACACATGCACCAGCCTTGCATCACCTGTAATTGGCACACATGCATCACCCTAGCATCACCTGTAATTGGCACGCATGCACCAGCCTAGCATCATCTGTAATTGGCACACATGCACCAGCTTGACATCATCTGTAATTGGCACACATGCACCAGCCTTGCAACACCTGTAATTGGCACACATGCAACAGCCTAGCATCACCTGTAATTGGCACGCATGCACCAGCCTTGCATCACCTGTAATTGGCCCGCATGCACCAGCCTAGCATCATCTGTAATTGGCATGCATACACCAGCATAGCATCACCTGTAATTGGCACGCATGCACCATCCTAGCATCACCTGTAATTGGAAAACATGCACCAGCCTTGCATCACCTGTAATTGGCACACATGCACCAGCCTTGCATCACCTGTAATTGGCACACATGCACCAGCCTAGCATCATCTGTAATTGGCACGCATGCATCAGCCTAGCATCATCTGTAATTGGGAAACATGCAACAGCCTAGCGTCACCTGTAATTGGCACGCATGCACCAGCCTAGCATCACCTGTAATTGGCACACATACACCAGCCTAGCATCATCTGTAATTGGCACACATGCACCAGCCTAGTATCACCTGTAATTGGCACACATGCACCAGCCTGACATCACCTGTTATTGGCACACATGCACTAGCCTAGCATCACCTGTAATTGGCACACATGCACCAGCCTGACATCACCTGTAATTGGCACACATGCACCAGCCTTGCATCATCTGTACTTGGCACACATGCACCAGACTAGCATTATCTGTAATTGAATCACATGCACCAGCCGAGCATCACCTGTAATTGGCTCACATGCACCAGCCTAGCAACACCTGTAATTGGCACACATACACCAACCTAGCATCACCTGTAATTGGCACACATACACCAGCCTAGCATCATCTGTTATTGGCACACATACACCAGCCTAGTTTCACCTGTAATTGGCACACATGCACCTGCCTAGCATCATCTGTAATTGGCAAACATGCACCAGCCTTGCACCACCTGTAATTGGCTCACATGCACCAGCCTAGCATCACCTGTAATTGGCTCACATGCACCAGCATAGCATCACCTGTGATTGGCACACATACACCAGCCTAGCATCACCTGTAATTGGCACACACACACCAGTCTAGCATCATCTGTAATTGGCACACATACACCAGCCTAGCATCATCTGTAATTGGCAAACATGCACCAGCCTTGCATCATCTGTAATTGGCACACATGCACCAGCCTAGCATCACCTGTAATTGGCACACATGCACCAGCCTAGCATCACCTGTAATTGGCACACATGCACCAGCCTAGCATCACCTGTAATTGGCACACATGCACCAGTCTAGCATCACCTGTAATTTTCACACATGCACCAGTCTAGCATCATCTGTTATTGGCACGCATGCACCAGCCTTATATCATCTGTAATTGGCACACATGCACCAGCCTTGCATCGCCTGTAATTGGCACACATGCACCACCCTAGCATTACCTGTAATTGGCACACATACACCAGCCTGGCATCATCTGTAATTGGCACGCATACACCAGCCTAGCATCATCTGTAATTGGCACACTTGCACCAGCCTTGCATCACCTGTAATTGGCACACATGCACCAGCCTAGCATCACCTGCAATTGGCACACATACACCAGCCTAGCATCACTTGTAATTGGCACACATGCACCAGCCTAGCATCATCTGTAATTGGCACACATGCACCAGCCGAGCATCACCTGTAATTGGCACACATGCACCAGTCTAGCATCACCTGTATTCAGCACACATGCACCAGTCTAGCATCATCTGTAATTGGCATGCATGCACCAGCCTGACATCATCTGTAATTGGCACACATGCACCAGCCTTGCATCACCTGTAATTGGCACACATGCACCACCCTAGCATCACCTGTAATTGGCACGCATGCACCAGCCTAGCATCATCTGTAATTGGCACACATGCACCAGCTTGACATCATCTGTAATTGGCACACATGCACCAGCCTTGCAACACCTGTAATTGGCACACATGCAACAGCCTAGCATCACCTGTAATTGGCACGCATGCACCAGCCTTGCATCACCTGTAATTGGCCCGCATGCACCAGCCTAGCATCATCTGTAATTGGCATGCATACACCAGCATAGCATCACCTGTAATTGGCACGCATGCACCATCCTAGCATCACCTGTAATTGGAAAACATGCACCAGCCTTGCATCACCTGTAATTGGCACACATGCACCAGCCTTGCATCACCTGTAATTGGCACACATGCACCAGCCTAGCATCATCTGTAATTGGCACGCATGCATCAGCCTAGCATCATCTGTAATTGGGAAACATGCAACAGCCTAGCGTCACCTGTAATTGGCACGCATGCACCAGCCTAGCATCACCTGTAATTGGCACACATACACCAGCCTAGCATCATCTGTAATTGGCACACATGCACCAGCCTAGTATCACCTGTAATTGGCACACATGCACCAGCCTGACATCACCTGTTATTGGCACACATGCACTAGCCTAGCATCACCTGTAATTGGCACACATGCACCAGCCTGACATCACCTGTAATTGGCACACATGCACCAGCCTTGCATCATCTGTACTTGGCACACATGCACCAGACTAGCATTATCTGTAATTGAATCACATGCACCAGCCGAGCATCACCTGTAATTGGCTCACATGCACCAGCCTAGCAACACCTGTAATTGGCACACATACACCAACCTAGCATCACCTGTAATTGGCACACATACACCAGCCTAGCATCATCTGTTATTGGCACACATACACCAGCCTAGTTTCACCTGTAATTGGCACACATGCACCTGCCTAGCATCATCTGTAATTGGCAAACATGCACCAGCCTTGCACCACCTGTAATTGGCTCACATGCACCAGCCTAGCATCACCTGTAATTGGCTCACATGCACCAGCATAGCATCACCTGTGATTGGCACACATACACCAGCCTAGCATCACCTGTAATTGGCACACACACACCAGTCTAGCATCATCTGTAATTGGCACACATACACCAGCCTAGCATCATCTGTAATTGGCAAACATGCACCAGCCTTGCATCATCTGTAATTGGCACACATGCACCAGCCTAGCATCACCTGTAATTGGCACACATGCACCAGCCTAGCATCACCTGTAATTGGCACACATGCACCAGCCTAGCATCACCTGTAATTGGCACACATGCACCAGTCTAGCATCACCTGTAATTTTCACACATGCACCAGTCTAGCATCATCTGTTATTGGCACGCATGCACCAGCCTTATATCATCTGTAATTGGCACACATGCACCAGCCTTGCATCGCCTGTAATTGGCACACATGCACCACCCTAGCATTACCTGTAATTGGCACACATACACCAGCCTGGCATCATCTGTAATTGGCACGCATACACCAGCCTAGCATCATCTGTAATTGGCACACTTGCACCAGCCTTGCATCACCTGTAATTGGCACACATGCACCAGCCTAGCATCACCTGCAATTGGCACACATACACCAGCCTAGCATCACCTGTAATTGGCACACATACACCAGCCTGGCATCACCTGTAATTGGCACACTCACCAGCCTGACATCATCTGTAATTGGCACACATGCACCAGCCGTGCATTACCTGTAATTGGCACACATGCACCAGCCTAGCATCACCTGTAATTGGCACACATGCACCAGCCTAGCATCACTTGTAATTGGCATGCATGCACCAGCCTAGCATCATCTGTAATTGGCACACATGCACCAGCCTGACATCATCTGTAATTGGCACACACGCACCAGCCTTGCATCACCTGTAATTGGCACACATGCACCAGCCTAGTATCACCTGTAATTGGCACGCATGCACCAGCCTTGCATCACCTGTAATTGACCCGCATGCACCAGCCTAGCATCATCTGTAATTGGCATGCATACACCAGCCTAGCATCACCTGTATTTGGCACGCATGCACCATCCTAGCATCACCTGTAATTGTAAAACATGCACCAGCCTTGCATCACCTGTAATTGGCACACATGCACCAGCCTAGCATCATCTGTAATTGGCACGCAAGCATCAGCCTAGCATCATCTGTAATTGGCAAACATGCACCAGCCTAGCGTCACCTGTAATTGGCACGCTTGCACCAGCCTAGCATCACCTGTAATTGGCACACATACACCAGCCTAGCATCATCTGTAATTGGCACACATGCACCAGCCTAGCATCACCTGTAATTGGCACACATGCACCAGCCTGACATCACCTGTTATTGGCACACATGCACCAGCCTAGCATCACCTGTAATTGGCACACATGCACCAGCCTTGCATCACCTGTAATTGGCACACACACACCAGTCTAGCATCACCTGTAATTGGCACACACACACCAGCCTAGCATCATCTGTAATTGGCACACATACACCAGCCTAGCATCATCTGTAATTGGCAAAAATGCACCAGCCTTGCATCATCTGTAATTGGCACACATGCACCAGCCTAGCATCACCTGTAATTGGCACACATGCACCAGCCTAGCATCACCTGTAATTGGCACACATGCACCAGCCTAGCATCATCTGTAATTGGCACACATGCACCAGTCTAGCATCACCTGTAATTTTCACACATGCACCAGTCTAGCATCATCTGTTATTGGCACGCATGCACCAGCCTTACATCATCTGTAATTGGCACACATGCACCAGCCTTGCATCACCTGTAATTGGCACACATACACCACCCTAGCATTACCTGTAATTGGCACACATACACCAGCCTGGCATCATCTGTAATTGGCACGCATACACCAGCCTAGCATCATCTGTAATTGGCAAACTTGCACCAGCCTTGCATCACCTGTAATTGGCACACATGCACCAGCCTAGCATCACCTGCAATTTGCACACATACACCAGCCTAGCATCACCTGTAATTGGCACACATACACCAGCCTAGCATCACCTGTAATTGGCACACTCACCAGCCTGACATCATCTGTAATTGGCACACATGCACCAGCCGTGCATTACCTGTAATTGGCACACATGCACCAGCCTAGCATCACCTGTAATTGGCACACATGCACCAGCCTAGCATCACTTGTAATTGGCATGCATGCACCAGCCTAGCATCATCTGTAATTGGCACACATGCACCAGCCTGACATCATCTGTAATTGGCACACACGCGCCAGCCTTGCATCACCTGTAATTGGCACACATGCACCAGCCTAGTATCACCTGTAATTGGCACGCATGCACCAGCCTTGCATCACCTGTAATTGGCAAACATGCACCAGCCTTGCATCATCTGTAATTGGCACACATGCACCAGCCTAGCATCACCTGTAATTGGCACACATGCACCAGCCTAGCATCACCTGTAATTGGCACACATGCACCAGCCTAGCATCACCTGTAATTGGCACACATGCACCAGTCTAGCATCACCTGTAATTTTCACACATGCACCAGTCTAGCATCATCTGTTATTGGCACGCATGCACCAGCCTTATATCATCTGTAATTGGCACACATGCACCAGCCTTGCATCGCCTGTAATTGGCACACATGCACCACCCTAGCATTACCTGTAATTGGCACACATACACCAGCCTGGCATCATCTGTAATTGGCACGCATACACCAGCCTAGCATCATCTGTAATTGGCACACTTGCACCAGCCTTGCATCACCTGTAATTGGCACACATGCACCAGCCTAGCATCACCTGCAATTGGCACACATACACCAGCCTAGCATCACCTGTAATTGGCACACATACACCAGCCTGGCATCACCTGTAATTGGCACACTCACCAGCCTGACATCATCTGTAATTGGCACACATGCACCAGCCGTGCATTACCTGTAATTGGCACACATGCACCAGCCTAGCATCACCTGTAATTGGCACACATGCACCAGCCTAGCATCACTTGTAATTGGCATGCATGCACCAGCCTAGCATCATCTGTAATTGGCACACATGCACCAGCCTGACATCATCTGTAATTGGCACACACGCACCAGCCTTGCATCACCTGTAATTGGCACACATGCACCAGCCTAGTATCACCTGTAATTGGCACGCATGCACCAGCCTTGCATCACCTGTAATTGACCCGCATGCACCAGCCTAGCATCATCTGTAATTGGCATGCATACACCAGCCTAGCATCACCTGTATTTGGCACGCATGCACCATCCTAGCATCACCTGTAATTGTAAAACATGCACCAGCCTTGCATCACCTGTAATTGGCACACATGCACCAGCCTAGCATCATCTGTAATTGGCACGCAAGCATCAGCCTAGCATCATCTGTAATTGGCAAACATGCACCAGCCTAGCGTCACCTGTAATTGGCACGCTTGCACCAGCCTAGCATCACCTGTAATTGGCACACATACACCAGCCTAGCATCATCTGTAATTGGCACACATGCACCAGCCTAGCATCACCTGTAATTGGCACACATGCACCAGCCTGACATCCCCTGTTATTGGCACACATGCACCAGCCTAGCATCACCTGTAATTGGCACACATGCACCAGCCTTGCATCACCTGTAATTGGCACACACACACCAGTCTAGCATCACCTGTAATTGGCACACACACACCAGCCTAGCATCATCTGTAATTGGCACACATACACCAGCCTAGCATCATCTGTAATTGGCAAAAATGCACCAGCCTTGCATCATCTGTAATTGGCACACATGCACCAGCCTAGCATCACCTGTAATTGGCACACATGCACCAGCCTAGCATCACCTGTAATTGGCACACATGCACCAGCCTAGCATCATCTGTAATTGGCACACATGCACCAGTCTAGCATCACCTGTAATTTTCACACATGCACCAGTCTAGCATCATCTGTTATTGGCACGCATGCACCAGCCTTACATCATCTGTAATTGGCACACATGCACCAGCCTTGCATCACCTGTAATTGGCACACATACACCACCCTAGCATTACCTGTAATTGGCACACATACACCAGCCTGGCATCATCTGTAATTGGCACGCATACACCAGCCTAGCATCATCTGTAATTGGCAAACTTGCACCAGCCTTGCATCACCTGTAATTGGCACACATGCACCAGCCTAGCATCACCTGCAATTTGCACACATACACCAGCCTAGCATCACCTGTAATTGGCACACATACACCAGCCTAGCATCACCTGTAATTGGCACACTCACCAGCCTGACATCATCTGTAATTGGCACACATGCACCAGCCGTGCATTACCTGTAATTGGCACACATGCACCAGCCTAGCATCACCTGTAATTGGCACACATGCACCAGCCTAGCATCACTTGTAATTGGCATGCATGCACCAGCCTAGCATCATCTGTAATTGGCACACATGCACCAGCCTGACATCATCTGTAATTGGCACACACGCGCCAGCCTTGCATCACCTGTAATTGGCACACATGCACCAGCCTAGTATCACCTGTAATTGGCACGCATGCACCAGCCTTGCATCACCTGTAATTGGCCCGCATGCACCAGCCTAGCATCTGTAATTGGCATGCATACACCAGCCTAGCATCACCTGTATTTGGCACGCATGCACCATCCTAGCATCACCTGTAATTGGAAAACATGCACCAGCCTTGCATCACCTGTAATTGGCACACATGCACCAGCCTAACATCATCTGTAATTGGCATGCAAGCATCAGCCTAGCATCATCTGTAATTGGCAAACATGCACCAGCCTAGCATCACCTGTAATTGGCACGCATGCACCAGCCTAGCATATCCTTGTAATTGGCACACATACTCGAGCCTAGCATCATCTGTAATTGGCACACATGCACCAGCCTAGCATCACCTGTAATTGGCACACATGCACCAGCCTGACATCACCTGTTATTGGCACACATGCACCAGCCTAGCATCACCTGTAATTGGCACACATGCACCAGCCTGACATCACCTGTAATTGGCACACATGCACCAGCCTTGCATCATCTGTACTTGGCATACATGCACCAGCCTAGCATCATCTGTAATTGAATCACATGCACCAGCCGAGCATCACCTGTAAGTGGCTCACATGCACCAGCCTAGCAACACCTGTAATTGGCACACATACACCAACCTAGCATCACCTGTAATTGGCACACATACACCAGCCTAGCATCATCTGTAATTGGCACACATACACCAGCCTAGTTTCACCTGTAATTGGCACACATGCAACAGCCTAGCATCATCTGTAATTGGCAAACATGCACCAGCCTTGCATCACCTGTAATTGGCTCACATGCACCAGCCTAGCATCACCTGTAATTGGCTCACATGCACCAGCCTAGCATCACCTTTAATTGGCACACATACACCAGCCTAGCATCACCTGTAATTGGCACACACACACCAGCCTAGCATCACCTGTAATTGGCACACACACACCAGCCTAGCATCGTCTGTAATTGGCACACATGCACCAGCCTAGCATCATCTGTAATTGGCAAACATGCACCAGCCTTGCATCACCTGTAATTGGCACACATGCACCAGCCTAGCATCACCTGTAATTGGCACACATGCACCAGCCTAGCATCACCTGTAATTGGCACACATGCACCAGCCTAGCATCACCTGTAATTGGCACACATGCACCAGTCTAGCATCACCTGTAATTTGCACACATGCAACAGTCTAGCATCATCTGTTATTGGCACGCATGCACCAGCCTGACATCATCTGTAATTGGCACACATGCACCAGCCTTGCATCACCTGTAATTGGCACACATGCACCAGCCTAGCATCACCTGTAATTGGCATACATGCACCAGCCTAGCATCATCTGTAATTGGCACACATGCACCAGCCTGACATCATCTGTAATTGGAAAAGAGAAATCCCAGGCGCCTACCCTAAGGAGGCTAGGTTTGAGTAAAATTGGATAAAGAGATAAATTGGTCAAAAATGTATTTTAATAATAGATTAGATTATTAAAAACAACGAATTAAAACAGATTAAATACAAAAACTTCATGGATCCATGATAAATTACATAAATTGCAAATAAAAACTATATAAAAAAGGTTAAAAATCAAGAATAAGTAATCGATAAAATCTTAGGTAAATCTTAGGTAGTTATGTGCGGTATTGCATCAAGATGTTCCACATATAAAACCAAAAAACAACAATTGCAGACAATCCTAATGAAACATTTCAAGGTGAAGCGGTGTCAAAATCAAGGTAAAACAGTAATAAACTTATAGTGGAAAATCCAAAAAGAAAGAAAAAATGTGAATAATAACTTTCCAATGGGGGGGATGAAAGAAGTCTCTAGTCCTATAAAAAATATATTCCAGTGTCTGAGAATCTCAAAAGGTTGGTGATAAAATGACGAAACTTGTGCAAATGCTGCAAATATGAGTGTGGGAAATTTCACAAAAAAAGACAGAGAATAGTGTTGCAGCGGTACAAAAAATCCAGCAAAAAGTGTTAAAAGGAAAAAGTCCGTTAGAAAAAATAAGTGAAAAAAGTATAGATGGAAAAAATTCTGGTGATAGTACTCCTAATACTCCTCAAACGTGTGTAACTTCAAAATCGGTCTTCAGATCAGATGTAAAAAATATAAAAATACTTAAAAATAAAACAAAAACACACGAACAATAACCTGTGGGAAAAACAAAAAACACAATATAGTGTAGATGGTCCTAGAATTGTAGCAAATAATAGAATAAGGCTTACCAGTGCTGGTCAACGCGTTTCGGCCTGTGTCAGGCCTTTATCAAGACTGGTTTAAGGTGGCAAATGGTAGCCTTATATAGGGTGTTTGACCGGATGTGGTTTAATACCTACTTCCGGTTTGGCGAAATTAGTTACTTTAGCCAAAATAGTTTAAATCTTAGTCTCATTATGTATAGTTGGGTGGGGTGTTTCCCCAACCTAATGCTTAAACTTAAATGTTTTCTATTTTCATTTTTGGCCTATATTTCTCCCTCCTAGTATCTCCGTTAGTTCCGTGACGTCACTTCCGGTCTAGGTAATTTATGCGATCGGATGGTCACGATCTGGGGATCAAATTTTGTAATCTAAAATCAGGTGGTGGTTTAAAAGTTAGGGCGGATATTTGTCCCACATATTGCTGCTTGGTACATTGCTATTTCTATTATCTCAATTTTTTCTATTATCTCAATTTTTTCTACTAGGTCCGTAAACCGACCGACCTGATTGGTCGTGACGTCACGGCCTCGAGTTAGCGCCTTGGATTGGGTATAGAAAGTTGTGTGTCAGTTAACATACTCTCTGATAGGTGTATAATCAGGCTATGTTGATTGGATCTTAAAGGTGTGTGTCAGTTATCCTGCTTTCTAATAGGTGTATAATCGGGCTGTGTTAATAGTCCTGTTTATAGGTGTGTGGGTGCCTGATCGTTCTAATTTGGTATAAAGGATTGTACCTTATAGTTGTAAATATTTGTTATGTTATATAATATAACATAATATATTATTTGTCAAAAAAAACTTTATGTTTAAAGTATCATTTGCGGCTGTGTGAATGCCGTATTGGTTTAATCGCTATAAAGTTTGTGAGGTCAATAGTGGTGTGTTTCTTGATTTTGGGGAATCTTGTCTTTCAATGGGTAGTTTGTAATCTAACACCTTGGTGGAAATATTTGGGAGTGGACAATGAATGTATAGGAGGTGGAACTTTATTTTCATGACTGTGTGAATAACTCGCTATCAGTGAATTGGAGACCAGAATACTGGGAGTCGAGCTTAGATGAATTAGAGACTGAAATGATATAAGTTGAACTTTTTGCTTAGAATAGCCCTCTGTAGTGTAGATCTCCTTTGGTTATGGTGAATGTTTTTTTACTTTTGGCTTTAGTTACTTTTTAAGGGAGTACAAAGAGTTAAAGAGTTTGAGATATTCTTCATAAAGAGTTCTTTACTACAGAATGTCTTTTCTTCTCGTCAGTACCATTTCTTGTTACAACCTAATTAGATATGGGTAATCTTACTTTTTCAATTTTTAATTGTTTTATTTCATAGCGGAAAATACAAGTGCTAGTTAACTTATAAAAAAAAATTTAAATTTTTTTTTAGTTTGTATATGTGTCTTTTTTAAAATGCAGATGATAAGTTACTTAAAAGAAAACTTAAGTGTGGAGTTGATATATATTCTTATCTAACTCATATTTGTGGGCTGTTGGAATTTGGGGGTACACAAGTGTGGAGTTGATATATATTATTATCTAACTCATATTTGTGGGCTGTTGGAATTAAAAATAAAAAATTAAAAAATTAGGAGTGGGACTGAGATTCTTGTTTGTATACCTAACTCAGAACAGGCTATATTCTTATTCATTGTTTAGCTTCTGGCTTGTGTTTGATGTTGCTTGTCGGAGCTTGGAATTTTCTTTGGGAGAGAGAGAGAGAGAGAGAGAGAGAGACTTCTTCGTCGGAGGGGATTTAATTCGAAGATTCTTTTCTATGTTTGGAATGTCTAGTATAGTTAAACCATATTGAAAAGGTGCGATAAGTCCTCTTTGTTATTAAGGCCTCTTGGGTACAGACAGTCCAGGTTAAAGATCCACCTGGATTCAGCTGTGAGGAGTCTTTTTTCATAATTTCCTCCTCTCCAATCCTTTTTGATCTTTTGTATTCCTAGAAAGGTAAGATCTTTGGTGTTGCCTTTATGTTTCTCTGCAAAATGTTTATATAAGGCTGTATCTGTATTTGATTTTTCAATGAGTAGCAAATGCTCTCGCATTCTGTCCTTCAAGGATCTGGAAGTCTGGCCCACATATTGTAGGCCACAGGAACATTGAAGCATATAAATAATGCCTTTGTCCTTGCATCTGATTAGGTCCTTGATTTTGTGTGTTTCCTTAGTATTGTGGCAAATAAACGATGTTACTTTCATGCCATGTTTGCAGGACTTATATGATAAGCAGGGAAAAAACCCTTTTATTTCTTTCCCAAACACATTAGTTACTCCAGGGATCTTTTTCTTGGGTATACTTGGGGCTAGTTTATTCTTCAGGTTTTTTGTTTTTCTATAGATGAACTTGGGTTGAATTGGAAGGTCTTCACCTATTTGATCATCATCTTTTAGTATGCCCCAATGTTTTTTGAATATCTTTTCAATAATCTTCCTGTTATCGCTACACTCCGTGATCATCGGTACATCTAGTGCCTTTTCTTTCGTTGCTGATTTTGGTTTCTTGTATTTTGTGAGTGCAGATCTGTCGATCGTCCTGACCTCTTGGATTTTCTGATCCAGCTCCATCTCGTTGTACCCTCTCTCAAGAAATTTGGATTTTGTTGTCTTTGCCTGTTCTTCCCATTTGTCAATAGTAGAGCAGTTTTTTCTCATTCTCAACAGTTGACTTTTTGGAATGTTATTTTTCCAATTGGAATGGTGGCAACTCATCATATGTATATAGTTGTTGCTGTCGACTTGTTTAAAGTGTGTTGAGGTTTCTAGTTTTCCATTTTTCACTTCGATTTTCAAGTCAAGGAAGATTATGTCTGTCAGGCTACTCGTATATGTGAAATGTAGATTGTTCTCGTTTTTATTCATAATTTCAAAAGTGAAATCAAGATCCGATTGCGTCCCCTTCCAAACTATTAGTATATCGTCGATGTATCGACGATAGAGGACCAGGTCCGCGCTAGCTGGGCAAGATTCCCAAAAGATATGCTCCCATTTACCCATATATAGGTTAGCATAGCTTGGCGCGAACCTGGTCCCCATTGCGGTTCCGCAAATTTGTTGATAATATTGCCCATTATTACAAAAATAATTGTGGTGTAGTATATATTGAATACTGTCCAGGATGAATTTCCTTTGTTCTTCTAGCATCTCGTTGTCCTTCTCTAGGAAATATTCAACCCCTTCCAATCCTTCTTGATGTGGGATGCAGGTATATAATGAAGTGACATCACACGTGGCTAAAATATAGCCTTCCTCCCATGGTATATTTTCCAGTAGATTTAAGACCTGGGTAGAATCTTTCAGGTAGGAGGGAAGTTTTTGAACATATCTCTGTATATTCAGGTCCACATACTCAGATAGATTACTACTTAATGATCCAATACCTGAAATTATTGGTCTTCCGGGGGGCTTTTGTAGCGATTTATGAATTTTGGGTAGGTGGTATATCACAGGGGTTATGGGGTGATTTGTGTTGATTTAATTATATTCTTTCTCGGTGAGTATCCCCTTTTCCTTTGCTTTATCCAGTATGGTCACTAGTTCTCTCTTATATGGTACCAACGGATTTGAGCGTAGTTTGCAGTAGGTGTATTGGTCACTGAGTATCCTTTCATTTTCAGATTCATAGTCGCTCCTGTTCATAACTACAATGCCTCCTCCCTTGTCGGCTGGTTTTATGCTTAGGGCGTAGTTGTTTTCAAGTTCTTTGATCGTTTTCAGCTGTTGTCTTGTCAGATTATGTTTTCTTATTTTGAGTTTCTTCTGTTGGATGTCTCTAATTTCTCGACATACTATGTTTTCAAATGTTTCTATGGCTACTCCTTTGCTCGCCACTGGATAAAAGGTTGATTTAGGTTTCAGATCTGTGTGTCTATAGGGATCTGTGTGTTCTCTTGGTGCATAAGCCAATCTCTCGACTGGGGACCTTGAGAAAAACCTTTTGAGTGTGAGTTTCCTCACAAATTCCTTTGTGTTGATAAATGTTTGAAATTTATCCAAACTTTTAGTTGGAGCAAAGGATAATCCAAATTTCAGGACTGAATTTTCTTCTTTCGTTAGGACGTGTGTACTTAGATTAAAAATGCCATTGTTATTATTTGCATTTTTATCTGCATTTTTATCTGGTTCCTGTTCCTGATTCAGTTTCTTATTTAGTTTAGTTCCTCTTTTTGATGCTTTTGGTTTTTCTGGTCCTCCATTTGTATGTATCTTCAATATCTTGTCTTTCTCTTTGCTGGGTGGGTGATCCATCCCTAAAAAAGAAGAAGATGAAGATAGGACCTCGATATTTGAGGTGATGGGTGTGTGTGGATCAACTCTTGATTCTGTTCTTTTAGTACAGTGTTGAATCCTCCACTCATCTTTTCTGTTTGCATCATTTGGTGTCTTTCCTGGATTTTCTTCTCGAGTTGCCTTATGATCTCCTTTCATTTGAGGTGTTTTGTATATCTCCTTATGTGTGTGATTGGAGTGATCTCTTCTTATGTACTCTTCGGGGTTGATGTTTTCTCTCTGTTGATAAAAGGCAGGTTTCCATTCATTTCGTCTATTCCCTTGTGTCCTCCTATAGTGGTGTTGTCTTCTTTGTGGGTAATAATCCTCCCTCCAGTTGGTTTGGTTGTTGAAGTTTTGATATCTTGGTGTCCTATTTTCGGAGTAATTCCACCCATTGTTCCATTGGTGTGTCCTTCTATCTGGGGAGTAGTAGACTCTAGGTCTCATATATCTCCTTCTTTCGGGAGTGTAATTGTAATAATTACCCCTTCTTTCGGGGGTGTAATCATCTCTAGGTCTTTTGTCTCTATGGTCATTTTGTTCCCTGTAGTTGTTTCTGTCATTTTGTTGTCTGAAATTCTGCCTATATCTAGGTCTTTGTCCCCGGTTTGGATATGGTGATCTTCTATGGTCATTTCCTCTTGTCTCATAATCATAATAGTTGGAATTATTAGACTGTTCCTGTTTATAAGGTCGTCTTTTGTGCTCTCGCTTGTTCTCTGAAACTTGTATATCATCTCTATGTTTCAGTTTCTGTGTAGTTTTTATAGTTAGACTTTCAATGTTCTCTCTCTCTCCCTCAGTTTCCTCATTTTTAGTCACGGCCTCCTTTTCATGATCCCTGCTTTCTATATTTTCAAGTTCCCTCATGAGTTTTTTGGTTTTTTTCTGGATTATATCCTCTCTAGCTTTTTTTACTCTTTTAACCAAATTTTCTCTTTTTTCTATGAGATCTTTCGACTCATGTCCGGAATGTTCTAAATTTAGCAGGATTGCTTCATTTTCTTTGATCTCATAATCCATCTCTGTAGTAAGAGATTCTCTATATTCGATAATTAACCTCATTAACTGCCTTGATGTGTTTATTAACACCTTTTTCCATTTGTCAGTGATAGAATCAGACAGAGGGAAGGCGCACTCTTTGTGAGTGATTAATCCTTTTGGTATGATGTCCAATTCAAGACATTTTCTTAAAAAGGATATTTCGGCTTTAAATTTGACTTCTGAAATTAATAATTTTTCTAAGTCTTTAAAAATGGACTGAATATCTATAGTTTCCTCTTCCTCAACTTCAATACTGATTAGTTTGGTATGTTGGTCAACCTCTATAAGTACATCTTGTCTTAATGAATTAAGTAAATCCATCTCAGTATATATAATTATAGTCCACTTGGCTGCTAAGGACTGGCTAGGGTTTGTTAGAGTCAGATTAAAAGTGAAACCTCAGCGCCTAATGGTAACCTCTAAGCCTAGGAAGGGGGACTCCTAGCAAGTGCCCAATATTGGAGATAGAAAAAGAAAAGAGAAATCCCAGGCGCCTACCCTAAGGAGGCTAGGTTTGAGTAAAATTGGATGGAGAGATAAATTGGTCAAAAATGTATTTTAATAATAGATTAGATTATTAAAAACAACGAATTAAAACAGATTTAAACACATTAAATACAAAAACTTCATGGATCCATGATAAATTACATAAATTGCATATAAAAAACTATATAAAAAAGGTTAAAAATCAAGAATAAGTAATCGATAAAATCTTAGGTAAATCTTAGGTAGTTATGTGCGGTATTGCATCAAGATGTTCCACATATAAAACCAAAAAACAACAATTGCAGACAATCCTAATGAAACATTTCAAGGTGAAGCGGTGTCAAAATCAAGGTAAAACAGTAATAAACTTATAGTGGAAAATCCAAAAAGAAAGAAAAAATGTGAATAATAACTTTCCAATGGGGGGGATGAAAGAAGTCTCTAGTCCTATAAAAAATATATTCCAGTGTCTGAGAATCTCAAAAGGTTGGTGATAAAATGACGAAACTTGTGCAAATGCTGCAAATATGAGTGTGGGAAATTTCACAAAAAAAGACAGAGAATAGTGTTGCAGCGGTACAAAAAAAAATCCAGCAAAAAGTGTTAAAAGGAAAAAGTCCGTTAGAAAAAATAAGTGAAAAAAGTATAGATGGAAAAAATTCTGGTGATAGTACTCCTAATACTCCTCAAACGTGTGTAACTTCAAAATCGGTCTTCAGATCAGATGTAAAAAATATAAAAATACTTAAAAATAAAACAAAAACACACGAACAATAACCTGTGGGAAAAACAAAAAACACAATATAGTGTAGATGGTCCTAGAATTGTAGCAAATAATAGAATAAGGCTTACCAGTGCTGGTCAACGCGTTTCGGCCTGTGTCAGGCCTTTATCAAGACTGGTTTAAGGTGGCAAATGGTAGCCTTATATAGGGTGTTTGACCGGATGTGGTTTAATACCTACTTCCGGTTTGGCGAAATTAGTTACTTTAGCCAAAATAGTTTAAATCTTAGTCTCATTATGTATAGTTGGGTGGGGTGTTTCCCCAACCTAATGCTTAAACTTAAATGTTTTCTATTTTCATTTTTGGCCTATATTTCTCCCTCCTAGTATCTCCGTTAGTTCCGTGACGTCACTTCCGGTCTAGGTAATTTATGCGATCGGATGGTCACGATCTGGGGATCAAATTTTGTAATCTAAAATCAGGTGGTGGTTTAAAAGTTAGGGCGGATATTTGTCCCACATATTGCTGCTTGGTACATTGCTATTTCTATTATCTCAATTTTTTCTATTATCTCAATTTTTTCTACTAGGTCCGTAAACCGACCGACCTGATTGGTCGTGACGTCACGGCCTCGAGTTAGCGCCTTGGATTGGGTATAGAAAGTTGTGTGTCAGTTAACATACTCTCTGATAGGTGTATAATCAGGCTATGTTGATTGGATCTTAAAGGTGTGTGTCAGTTATCCTGCTTTCTAATAGGTGTATAATCGGGCTGTGTTAATAGTCCTGTTTATAGGTGTGTGGGTGCCTGATCGTTCTAATTTGGTATAAAGGATTGTACCTTATAGTTGTAAATATTTGTTATGTTATATAATATAACATAATATATTATTTGTCAAAAAAAACTTTATGTTTAAAGTATCATTTGCGGCTGTGTGAATGCCGTATTGGTTTAATCGCTATAAAGTTTGTGAGGTCAATAGTGGTGTGTTTCTTGATTTTGGGGAATCTTGTCTTTCAATGGGTAGTTTGTAATCGAACACCTTGGTGGAAATATTTGGGAGTGGACAATGAATGTATAGGAGGTGGAACTTTATTTTCATGACTGTGTGAATAACTCGCTATCAGTGAATTGGAGACCAGAATACTGGGAGTCGAGCTTAGATGAATTAGAGACTGAAATGATATAAGTTGAACTTTTTGCTTAGAATAGCCCTCTGTAGTGTAGATCTCCTTTGGTTATGGTGAATGTTTTTTTACTTTTGGCTTTAGTTACTTTTTAAGGGAGTACAAAGAGCTAAAGAGTTTGAGATATTCTTCATAAAGAGTTCTTTACTACAGAATGTCTTTTCTTCTCGTCAGTACCATTTCTTGTTACAACCTAATTAGATATGGGTAATCTTACTTTTTCAATTTTTAATTGTTTTATTTCATAGCGGAAAATACAAGTGCTAGTTAACTTATAAAAAATTTTTAAAAATTTTTTTAGTTTGTATATGTGTCTTTTTTAAAATGCAGATGATAAGTTACTTAAAAGAAAACTTAAGTGTGGAGTTGATATATATTCTTATCTAACTCATATTTGTGGGCTGTTGGAATTTGGGGGTACACAAGTGTGGAGTTGATATATATTATTATCTAACTCATATTTGTGGGCTGTTGGAATTAAAAATAAAAAATTAAAAAATTAGGAGTGGGACTGAGATTCTTGTTTGTATACCTAACTCAGAACAGGCTATATTCTTATTCATTGTTTAGCTTCTGGCTTGTGTTTGATGTTGCTTGTCGGAGCTTGGAATTTTCTTTGGGAGAGAGAGAGAGAGAGAGAGAGAGAGACTTCTTCGTCGGAGGGGATTTAATTTGAAGATTCTTTTCTATGTTTGGAATGTCTAGTATAGTTAAACCATATTGAAAAGGTGCGATAAGTCCTCTTTGTTATTAAGGCCTCTTGGGTACAGACAGTCCAGGTTAAAGATCCACCTGGATTCAGCTGTGAGGAGTCTTTTTTCATAATTTCCTCCTCTCCAATCCTTTTTGATCTTTTGTATTCCTAGAAAGGTAAGATCTTTGGTGTTGCCTTTATGTTTCTCTGCAAAATGTTTATATAAGGCTGTATCTGTATTTGATTTTTCAATGAGTAGCAAATGCTCTCGCATTCTGTCCTTCAAGGATCTGGAAGTCTGGCCCACATATTGTAGGCCACAGGAACATTGAAGCATATAAATAATGCCTTTGTCCTTGCATCTGATTAGGTCCTTGATTTTGTGTGTTTCCTTAGTATTGTGGCAAATAAACGATGTTACTTTCATGCCATGTTTGCAGGACTTACATGATAAGCAGGGAAAAAACCCTTTTATTTCTTTCCCAAACACATTAGTTACTCCAGGGATCTTTTTCTTGGGTATACTTGGGGCTAGTTTATTCTTCAGGTTTTTTGTTTTTCTATAGATGAACTTGGGTTGAATTGGAAGGTCTTCACCTATTAGATCATCATCTTTTAGTATGCCCCAATGTTTTTTGAATATCTTTTCAATAATCTTCCTGTTATCGCTATACTCCGTGATCATCGGTACATCTAGTGCCTTTTCTTTCGTTGCTGATTTCGGTTTCTTGTATTTTGTGAGTGCAGATCTGTCGATCGTCCTGACCTCTTGGATTTTCTGATCCAGCTCCATCTCGTTGTACCCTCTCTCAAGAAATTTGGATTTTGTTGTCTTTGCCTGTTCTTCCCATTTGTCAATAGTAGAGCAGTTTTTTCTCATTCTCAACAGTTGACTTTTTGGAATGTTATTTTTCCAATTGGAATGGTGGCAACTCATCATATGTATATAGTTGTTGCTGTCGACTTGTTTAAAGTGTGTTGAGGTTTCTAGTTTTCCATTTTTCACTTCGATTTTCAAGTCAAGGAAGATTATGTCTGTCAGGCTACTCGTATATGTGAAATGTAGATTGTTCTCGTTTTTATTCATAATTTCAAAAGTGAAATCAAGATCCGATTGCGTCCCCTTCCAAACTATTAGTATATCGTCGATGTATCGACGATAGAGGACCAGGTCCGCGCTAGCTGGGCAACCAGTCTTGATAAAGGCCTGACACAGGCCGAAACGCGTTGACCAGCACTGGTAAGCCTTATTCTATTATTTGCTACAATTCTAGGACCATCTACACTATATTGTGTTTTTTGTTTTTCCCACAGGTTATTGTTCGTGTGTTTTTGTTTTATTTTTAAGTATTTTTATATTTTTTACATCTGATCTGAAGACCGATTTTTAAGTTACACACGTTTGAGGAGTATTAGGAGTACTATCACCAGAATTTTTTCCATCTATACTTTTTTCACTTATTTTTTCTAACAGACTTTTTCCTTTTAACACTTTTTGCTGGATTTTTTTTGTACCGCTGCAACACTATTCTCTGTCTTTTTTTGTGAAATTTCCCACACTCATATTTGCAGCATTTGCACAAGTTTCGTCATTTTATCACCAACCTTTTGAGATTCTCAGACACTGGAATATATTTTTTATAGGACTAGAGACTTCTTTCATCCCCCCCATTGGAAAGTTATTATTCACATTTTTTCTTTCTTTTTGGATTTTCCACTATAAGTTTATTACTGTTTTACCTTGATTTTGACACCGCTTCACCTTGAAATGTTTCATTAGGATTGTCTGCAATTGTTGTTTTTTGGTTTTATATGTGGAACATCTTGATGCAATACCGCACATAACTACCTAAGATTTACCTAAGATTTTATCGATTACTTATTCTTGATTTTTAACCTTTTTTATATAGTTTTTTCTATGCAATTTATGTAATTTATCATGGATCCATGAAGTTTTTGTATTTAATGTGTTTAAATCTGTTTTAATTCGTTGTTTTTAATAATCTAATCTATTATTAAAATACATTTTTGACCAATTTATCTCTCCATCCAATTTTACTCAAACCTAGCCTCCTTAGGGTAGGCGCCTGGGATTTCTCTTTTCTTTAACTATCTCCAATATTGGGCACTTGCTAGGAGTCCCCCTTCCTAGGCTTAGAGGTTACCATTAGGCGCTGAGGTTTCACTTTTAATCATCTGTAATTGGCACACATGCACCAGACTTGCATCACCTGTAATTGGCACACATGCACCAGACTAGCATCACCTATAATTGGCACACATGCACCAGCCTAGCATCACCTGTAATTGGCAAACATGCACCAGCCTTGCATCACCTGTAATTGGCACGCATGCACCAGCCTGACATCACCTGTAATTGGCACACATGCACCAGCCAAGCATCACCTGTAATTGGCACACATGCACCAGTCTGGCATCTTCTGTAATTGGCACGCATGCACCAGCCGGACATCATCTGTAATTGGCACACATACACCAGCCTAGCATCATCTGTAATTGGCACACTTGCACCAGCCTTGCATCACCTGTAATTGGCACACATGCACCAGCCTAGCATCACCTGCAATTGGCACACATGCACCAGCCTAGCATCATCTGTAATTGGCACACTTGCACCAGCCTTGCATCACCTGTAATTGGCACACATGCACCAGCCTAGCATCACCTGCAATTGGCACACATGCACCAGCCTAGCATCACTTGTAATTGGCACACTTGCACCAGCCGTGCATTACCTGCAATTGGCACACATGCACCAGCCTAGCATCACCTGCAATTGGCACACATGCACCAGCCTAGCATCACTTGTAATTGGCACACTTGCACCAGCCGTGCATTACCTGTAATTGGCACACATGCACCAGCCTAGCATCACCTGTAACTGGCACACATGCACCAGCCTAGCATCACTTGTAATTGGCATGCATGCACCAGCCTAGCATCATCTGTAATTGGCACACATGCACCAGCCTGACATCATCTGTAATTGGCACACACGCGCCAGCCTTGCATCACCTGTAATTGGCACACATGCACCAGCCTAGTATCACCTGTAATTGGCACGCATGCACCAGCCTTGCATCACCTGTAATTGGCCCGCATGCACCAGTCTAGCATCATCTGTAATTGGCATGCATACACCAGCCTAGCATCACCTGTATTTGGCACGCATGCACCATCCTAGCATCACCTGTAATTGGAAAACATGCACCAGCCTTGTATCACCTGTAATTGGCACACATGCACCAGCCTTGCATCACCTGTAATTGGCACACATGCACCAGCCTAGCATCATCTGTAATTGGCACGCAAGCATCAGCCTAGCTTCATCTGTAATTGGCAAACATGCACCAGCCTAGCATCACCTGTAATTGGCACGCATGCACCAGCCTAGCATCACCTGTAATTGGCACACATACACCAGCCTAGCATCATCTGTAATTGGCACACATGCACCAGCCTAGCATCATCTGTACCAGCCTGACATCATCTGTAATTGGCACACATGCACCAGCCTTGCATCACCTGTAATTGGCACACATGCACCAGCCTTTCATCACCTGTAATTGGCACACATGCACCAGCCTTGATTCATCTGTAATTGGCACACATGCACCACCCTAGCATCATCTGTACCAGCTTAGCATCACCTGTAATTGGCACGCATGCACAAGCCTAGCATCACCTGTAATTGGCACGCATGCACCAGCCTAGCATCACCTGTAATTGGCACGCATGCATCAGCGTAGCATCATCTGTAATTGGCACACATGCACCAGCCTATCATCACCTTTAATTGTACACATGCATCAGCCTAGTATCACCTGTAATTGGCACACATGCACCAGCCTAGTATCACCTGTAATTGGCACACATGCACCAGTCTAGCATCACCTGTAATTGGCACACATGCACCAGACTAGTATCACCTGTAATTGGCACACATGCACCAGCCTGACATCACCTGTAATTGGCACACATGCACCAGCCTAGCATCATCTGTAATTGGCACACATGAACCAGTCTAGCATCACCTGTAATCACACACATGCACCAGCCTAGCATCACCTGTAATTGGCACGCATGCACCAGCCTAGCATAATCTGTAATTGGCACGCATGCACCAGTCTTGCATCACCTGTAATTGGCAAACATGCACCAGCCTAGCATCACCTGTAATTGACACGCATGCCCCAGCCTTGCATCACATGTAATTGGCACGCATGCACCTGCCTTGCATCACCTGTAATTGGCACACATGCACCAGCCTAGCATCATCTGTAATTGGCACACACGCACCAGCCTGGCATCATCTGTAATTGGCACACATGCACCAGCCTAGCATCATCTGTAATTGGCACGCATGCACCAGCCTAGCATCACCTGTAATTGGCACGCATACACCAGCCTAGCATCATCTGTAATTGGCACACATGCACCAGCCTAGCATCACCTGTAATTGGCACACATGCACTCACCTGGCATCACTTGTACTTGGCACACATGCACCAGCCTAGCATCACCTGTACTTGGCACACATGTACCAGCCTAGTATCACCTGTAATTGGCACACATGCATCAGCCTTGCATCACCTGTACTTGGCACACATGCACCAGCCTAGAATCATCTGTAATTGGCACACATACACCAGCCTAAAATCATCTGTAATTGGCACACATACACCAGCCTAAAATCATCTGTAATTGGCACACATACACCAGGCTAGAATCATCTGTAATTGGCACACATGCACCAGCCTGACATCACCTGTAATTGGCACACATGCACCAACCTAGCATCACCTGTAATTGGCACACATGCACCAGCCTTGCATCACCTGTACTTGGCACACATGCACCAGCCTTGCATCACCTGTAATTGGCACACATGCACCAACCTAGCATCACCTGTAATTGGCACACATGCACCAGCCTTGCATCACCTGTACTTGGCACACATGCACCAGCCTAGCTTCTTCTGTAATTGGCACACATGCACCAGCCTTGCATCACCTGTACTTGGCACACATGCACTCACCTGGCATCACTTGTACTTGGCACACATGCACTCACCTGGCATCACTTGTACTTGGCACACATGCACCAGCCTAGCATCACTTGTACTTGGCACTTATGCACCAAGTAAGTTAAACACAATTTTTCATGAAATCTGCAAAGCTGAGACGTGGACACCTAATTCTAGTGTTTGTTCTGTGCTGCCCTCAGTGCGCTCTTTACATTTCTTTTGGTTCTTTTCTGCTTTATCAATAATGACTTCCAGCTGGAGGTAGGAATGCTGCCCGGACCTCGGTGAGTGACGGGTCACTGTGCGCCAAAGAGACATCAGACCGTGCAGGGACTCGGCACTCTGTGATATTTCAGCCAGGGGATAATTGTCTGTAATTGCAGGTACTGCACATAAATTGTGCCAATGTGCCTGTTAGTAACTCTCTGTGCCGGGGTACCAAACATTACTAATGAGCCTGTTAGTAACTCTCTGTGTGCTGGGCACCAACCATTACTAATGAGCCTGTTAGTAACTCTCTGTGTGCTGGGCACCAACCATTACTAATGAGCCTGTTAGTAACTCTCTGTGTGCTGGGCACCAACCATTACTGATGTGCCCGTTAGTAACTTTCTGTGTTCCAGGCTGTATTTCTCACTGCTGATGTGCCTAATAGTAACCCTCTGTGTGCCAGGCTGTATATCTCACTGTTGATGTGCTTAATAGTAACCCTCTGTGTGCCAGGCTGTATCTCTCACTGCTGTTATTCCTAATAGTAACCCTATGTGTGCCAAGCTGTATATCTCACTGCTGATGTGCCTCATAGTAACCCTCTGTGTGCCAGGATTTACCTCCCACTGCTGATGTGTCTAATAGTAACCCTCTGTGTGACAGGCTGTATAGCTCACTGTAGAAGTACCTAATAGTACCCCTCTGTGTGCCAGGCTGTATATCTCACTGCTGATGTGCCTAATAGTAACCCTCTGTGTGCCAGGCTGAATATCTCACTGCTGATGTGCCTAATAGTAACCCTTTGTGTGCCAGGCTGTATATCTCACTGCTGATGTGCCTAATAGTAACCCTCTGTGTGACAGGCTGTATAGCTCACTGTAGAAGTACCTAATAGTAACCCTATGTGTGCCAAGCTGTATATCTTACTGATGATGTGCCGAATAATAACCCTCTGTGTGCCAGGCTGTATATCTCACTGCTGATGTGCCTAATAGTAACCCTCTGTGTGCCAGGCTGTATATCTCACTGCTGATGTGCCTAATAGTGACCCTCTGTGTGCCAGGCTGTATATCTCACAGCTGATGTGTCTAATAATAACCCTATGTGTGCCAGGCTGTATCACTGCTGATTTTCCTACTAGTTTCCCACTGTGTGCCAGGCTGTATCCCTCACTTACGATGTGTCTAATAGTAAACCTCTGTGTGCCAGGCTGTACCTTTCACTGCTAATATGCCTAATAGTAACGCTCTGTGTGCCAGGCTGTATATCTCACTGCTGATGTGCCTAATAGTAACCCTCTGTGTGCCAGGCTGTATATCTCACTGCTGATGTGCCTAATAGTAACCCTCTGTGTGCCAGGCTGTATATCTCACTGCTGATGTGTCTAATAGTAACCCTCTGTGTGCCAAGCTGTATATCTCACTGCTGATGTGCCTAATAGTAACCCTCTGTGTGCCAGGCTGTATATCTCACTGCTGATGTGCCTAATAGTAACCCTCTGTGTGCCAAGCTGTATATCTCACTGCTGATGTGCCTAATAGTAACCCTCTGTGTGCCAGGCTGTATATCTCACTGCTGATGTGCCTAATAGTAACCCTCTGTGTGCCAGGCTGAATATCTCACTGCTGATGTGCCTAATAGTAACCCTTTGTGTGCCAGGCTGTATATCTCACTGCTGATGTGCCTAATAGTAACCCTTTGTGTGCCAGGCTGTATATCTCACTGCTGATGTGCCTAATAGTAACCCTCTGTGTGACAGGCTGTATAGCTCACTGTAGAAGTACCTAATAGTAACCCTATGTGTGCCAAGCTGTATATCTTACTGATGATGTGCCGAATAATAACCCTCTGTGTGCCAGGCTGTATATCTCACTGCTGATGTGCCTAATAGTAACCCTTTGTGTGCCAGGCTGTATATCTCACTGCTGATGTGCCTAATAGTAACCCTCTGTGTGCCAGGCTGTATATCTCACTGCTGATGTGCCTAATAGTGACCCTCTGTGTGCCAGGCTGTATATCTCACAGCTGATGTGTCTAATAATAACCCTATGTGTGCCAGGCTTTATCACTGCTGATTTTCCTACTAGTTTCCCACTGTGTGCCAGGCTGTATCCCTCACTTACGATGTGTCTAATAGTAAACCTCCGTGTGCCAGGCTGTACCTTTCACTGCTAATATGCCTAATAGTAACGCTCTGTGTGCCAGGCTGTATATCTCACTGCTGATGTGCCTAATAGTAACCCTTTGTGTGCCAGGCTGTATATCTCACTGCTGATGTGCCTAATAGTAACCCTTTGTGTGCCAGGCTGTATATCTCACTGCTGATGTGCCTAATAGTAACCCTCAGTGTGCCAGGCTGTATATCTCACTGCTGATGTGCCTAATAGTAACCCTCAGTGTGCCAGGCTGAATATCTCACTGCTGATGTGCCTAACAATAACCCTCTGTATGCCAGGCTGTATATATCACTGCTGATGTGCCTAATAGTAACCCTCTGTGTGCGAGGCTGTATATCTCACTGCTGATGTTCCTAATAGTAACCCTCAGTGTGCCAGGCTGAATATCTCACTGCTGATGTGCCTAACAATAACCCTCTGTATGCCAGGCTGTATATATCACTGCTGATGTGCCTAATAGTAACCCTCTGTGTGCCAGGCTGTATATCTCACTGCTGATGTGCCTAATAGTAACCCTCTGTGTGCCAGGCTATATCTTTCAGTGCTGATTTGTCTAATGGTAACCCTCTGTGTGCCAGGCTGTATCTCTCACTGCTGATGTGTCTAATGGTAACCCTCTGTGTGCCAGGCTGTATCTCTCACTGCTGGAATTCCTAATAGTAACCCTCTGTGTGCCAGGCTATATCTTTCAGTGCTGATTTGTCTAATGGTAACCCTCTGTGTGCCAGGCTGTATCTCTCACTGCTAATGTGCCTAATAGTAACCCTTTGTGTGCCAGGATGTATATCTCACTGCTGATGTGCCTAATAGTAACCATTTGTGTGCCAGGCTGAATATCTCACTGCTGGAATTCCTAATAGTAACTCTCTGTGTGCCAGGCTGTATCTCTCACTGCTGATGTGCCTAATAGTAACCCTATGTGTGCCAAGCTGTATATCTTACTGCTGATGTGCCTAATAGTAACCCACTGTGTGCCAGGCTGTATCTCTCACTGCTGATGTGCATAATAGTAACCCACTGTGTGCCAGGCTGTATCTCTCACTGCTGATGTGCCTAATAGTAACCATCTGTGTGCCAGGCTGTATATCTCACTGCTAATGTGCCTAATAGTAACCCTCTGTGTGCCAGGCTGTATCTCTCACTGGTGATGTGCCTAATAATAACCCTCTGTGTGCCAGGCTGTATCTCTCACTGCTGATGTGTCTAATAATAACCCTCTGTGTGCCAGGCTGTATATCTCACTGCTGATGTGCCTAATAGTAACCCTCTGTGTGCCAGGCTGTATCTCTCACTGCTGATGTGCCTAATAGTAACAATTTGTGTGCCAGGCTGTATATATACCTGCTGATGTGCCTAATAGTAACCCTCTGTGTGCCAGGCTGTATATCTCACTGCTGATGTGCCTAATAGTAACCCTCTGTGTGCCAGGCTGTATCTCTCACTGCTGATGTGCCTAATAGTAACTATTTGTGTGCCAGGCTGTATATATACCTGCTGATTTGCCTAATAGTAACCCTCTGTGTGCCAGGCTGTATATCTCACTGCTGATGTGCCTAATAGTAACCCTCTGTGTGCCAGACTATATCCCTCACTGCTGATATTCCTAATAGTAATCTTTTGTGTGCCAGGCTGTATATCTCACTGCTGATGTGCCTAATAGTAACCCTCTGTGTGCCAGGCTGTATATCTCACTGCTGATGTGCCTAATAGTAACCCTCTGTGTGCCAGGCTGTATTTCTCACTGCTGATGTGCCTAATAGTAACCTTTTGTGTGCCAGGCTGTATCTCTCACTGCTGATTTCTCTAATAGTAACCCTCTGTGTGCCAGACTGTATCCCTCACTGCTGATGTGCCTAATAGTAACCCTCTGTGTGCCAGGCTGTATAGCTCACTGCTGATGTGCCTAATAGTAACCTTTTGTGTGCCAGGCTGTATCACTCACTGCTGATTTCTCTAATAGTAACCCTCTGTGTGCCAGACTGTATCCCTCACTGCTGATGTGCCTAATAGTAACACTCTGTGTGCCAGGCTGTATCTCTCACTGCTGATTTCTCTAATAGTAACCCTATGTGTGCCAGGCTGTATATATCACTGCTGATGTGCCTAATAGTAACCCTCTGTGTGCCAGGCTGTATATATCACTGCTGATGTGCCTAATAGTAACACTCTGTGTGCCAGGCTGTATATCTCACTGCTGATGTGCCTAATAGTAACCCTCTGTGTGCCAGGCTGTATATCTCACTGCTGATGTG
>NW_026511689.1:0-39500 GCF_027579735.1 Bombina bombina
TGTAAGCTTAAAATTCCATACTTAGTTTCTGAATATAGCTTACCCTTCCCTCATGGGGATATTATCAGTCCTTTCTAGCATTATCACAGTCTTGTCTAGAAATAAATGACTGAACATACCTTTTTTGCAGCCTAACCTGCAAACCGTTTCCCCCAACTGAAGTTTTCTTGTACTCCTCAGTCCTTTGTGGGAATAGCAGTGGATTTTAGTTACAACATGCTAAAATCATCTTCCTCCCTGCAGAAATCTTCATCTCCTTTCTGCTAGAGAGTAAATAGTACACACCGGCACCATTTAAAAACATAATTTATGCTTACCTGATAAATTTATTTCTCTTGTAGTGTATCCAGTCCACGGATCATCCATTACTTATGGGATATTCTCCTTCCCAACTGTCATATCCAGTCATTCGACCGAAAACAAACAGAGAAAGGAGAAACCATAGGGTGCAGTTGTGACTGTAGTTTAATTAAAATTTAGACCTGCCTTAAAAGGACAGGGCGGGCCGTGGACTGGATACACTACAAGAGAAATAAATTTAGCAGGTAAGCATAAATTATGTTTTCTCTTGTTAAGTGTATCCAGTCCACGGATCATCCATTACTTATGGGATACCAATACCAAAGCTAAAGTACACGTATGATGGGAGGGACAAGGCAGGATTAAGCGGAAGGAACCACTGCCTGAAGAACCTTTCTCCCAAAAACAGCCTCCGAAGAAGCAAAAGTATCAAATTTGTAAAATTTGGAAAAAGTGTGAAGCGAAGACCAAGTCGCGGCCTTGCAAATCTGTTCAACAGAGGCCTCATTTTTAAAGGCCCAGGTGGAAGCCACAGCTCTAGTAGAATGAGCTGTAATCCTTTCAGGGGGCTGCTGTCCAGCAGTCTCATAGGCTAGGCGTATTATGCTCCGAAGCCAAAAGGAAAGAGAGGTTGCCGAAGCTTTTTGACCTCTCCTCTGTCCAGAGTAAACGACAAACAGGGTAGATGTTTGACGAAAATCTTTAGTAGCTTGTAAGTAAAACTTCAAAGCACAGACTTACGTCCAGATTATGTAAAAGACGTTCCTTCTTTGAAGAAGGATTAGGACACAATGATGGAACAACAATCTCTTGATTGATATTCTTGTTAGAAAACACCTTAGGTAAAAACCCAGGTTTGGTATGCAGGACTACCTTATCTGCATGAAAAATCAGATAAGGAGAATCACATTGTAAGGCAGATAGCTCAGAGACTCTCCGAGCCGAGGAAATAGCCATCAAAAACAGAACTTTCCAAGATAAAAGTTTAATATCAATGGAAAGAAGGGGTTCAAACGGAACTCCTTGAAGAACTTTAAGAACCAAGTTTAAGCTCCACGGGGGAGCAACAGGTTTAAACACAGGCTTAATTCTAACCAAAGCCTGGCAAAATGCCTGGACGTCTGGAACCTCTGCCAGACACTTGTGCAAAAGAATAGACAGAGCAGAAATCTGTCCCTTTAAGGAACTAGCTGATAATCCTTTGTCCAAGCCCTCTTGGAGAAAAGACAATATTCTAGGAATCCTAACCTTACTCCATGAGTAATTCTTGGATTCACACCAATAAAGATATTTACTCCATATCTTGTGGTAGATTTTCCTGGTAACAGGCTTTCATGCCTGTATTAAAGTATCAATGACTGACTCGGAGAAGCCACGCTTTGATAGAATCAAGCGTTCAATCTCCATGCAGTCAGTCTCAGAGAAATTAGATTTGGATGATTGAAAGGACCTTGTATCAGAAGGTCCTGTCTTAGAGGCAGAGTCCATGGTGGAAAGGATGACATGTCCACTCTGCATACCAAGTCCTGCGTGGCCACGCAGGTGCTATCAGAATCACTGATGCTCTCTCCTGTTTGATTTTGGCAATCAGTCGAGGGAGCAGAGGAAACGGTGGAAACACATAAGCCAGGTTGAAGAACCAAGGCGATGCTAGAGCATCTATCAGCGTCGCTTCTGGGTCCCTGGACCTGTATCCGTAACAAGGAAGCTTGGCGTTCTGGCGAGACGCCATGAGATCCAACTCTGGTTTGCCCCAACGATGAATCAACTGAGCAAACACCTCCGGATGGAGTTCCCACTCCCCCGGATGGAAAGTCTGACGACTTAGAAAATCCGCCTCCCAGTTCTCCACGCCTGGGATATGGATTGCTGACAGGTGGCAAGAGTGGTACTCTGCCCAGCGAATTATTTTTGAGACTTCTAACATCGCTAGGGAACTCCTGGTTCCCCCTTGATGGTTGATGTAAGCCACAGTCGTGATGTTGTCCGACTGAAATCTGATGAACCTCAGAGTTGCTAACTGAGGCCAAGCCAGAAGAGCATTGAATATCGCTCTTAACTCCAGAATATTTATTGGAAGGAGTTTCTCCTCCTGAGTCCACGATCCCTGTGCCTTCAGGGAATTCCAGACTGCACCCCAACCTAGATGGCTGGCATCTGTTGTTACAATTGTCCAATCTGGCCTGCGAAAGGTCATACCCTTGGACAGGTGTACCCGAGAAGAGAATCTCTGGTCTCTTGATCCAGATTTAGCAGAGGGGACAAATCTGTGTAATCCCCATTCCACTGACTCAGCATGCATAATTGCAGCGGTCTGAGATAAAGGCGCGCAAATGGCACTATGTCCATTGCCGCTACCATTAAGTCGATTACCTCCATACACTGAGCTACCAAAGGGCGCGGAATGGAGTGAAGAACACGGCAAGCATTTAGAAGTTTTGATAACCTGGACTCCGTCAGGTAAATTTTCATTTCTACAGAATCTATAAGAGTCCCTAAGAAGGAGACTCTTGTGAGTGGGGATAGAGAACTCTTTTCCTCGTTCACTTTCCACCCGTGCGACCTCAGAAATGCCAGAACTATCTCTGTATGAGACTTGGCAACTTGAAAGCTTGACGCCTGTATCAGGATGTCGTCTAGATACGGAGCCACCGCTATGCCTCGCGGTCTTAGAACCGCCAGAAGTGAGCCCAGAACCTTTGTAAAGATTCTTGGGGCTGTAGCCAACCTGAAGGGAAGAGCTACAAATTGGTAATGCCTGTCTAGAAAGGCAAACCTTAGAAACCGATGATGATCTTTGTGAATCGGTATGTGAAGGTAGGCATCCTTTAAGTCCACTGTGGTCATGTACTGACCTTCTTGGATCATGGGTAAGATGGTCCGAATAGTTTCCATTTTGAAAGATGGAACTCTGAGGAATTTGTTTAAGATCTTTAGAACCAAAATTGGTCTGAAGGTTCCCTCTTTTTTGGGAACCACAAACAGATTTGAATAAAAACCCTGTCGTTGTTCCGTCCGTGGAACAGGATGGATCACTCCCATAACTAGGAGGTCTTGCACACAGCGTAGGAATGCCTCTTTCTTTATCTGATTTGCAGATAGCCTTGAAAGATGAAATCTCCCTTGTGGAGGGGAAGCTTTGAAGTCCAGAAGATATCCCTGAGATATGATCTCCAACGCCCAGGGATCCTGAACATCTCTTGCCCACGCCTGGGCGAAGAGAGAAAGTCTGCCCCCTACTAGATCCGTCGCCGGATAGGGGGCCATTCCTTTATGCTGTCTTAGAGGCAGCAGCAGGCTTTCTGGCCTGCTTGCCTTTGTTCCAGGACTGGTTAGGTTTCCAGGCCTGCTTAGATTGAGCAAAAGTTCCCTCTTGTTTTGAAGCGGAGGAAGTTGATGCTGCACCTGCCTTGAAATTTCGAAAGGCACGAAAATTAGACTGTTTGGCCGTTGCTTTGGCCCTGTCCTGAGGAAGGGTGTGACCTTACCACCAGTAATGTCAGCAATAATTTCCTTCAAACCAGGCCCGAATAAGGTTTGCCCCTTGAAAGGAATGTTGAGTAATTTAGACTTCGAAGTCACGTCAGCTGACCAGGATTTAAGCCATAGCGCCCTACGCGCTTGGATGGCGAATCCGGAATTCTTAGCCGTTAGTTTAGTCAAATGAACAATGGCATCAGAAACAAATGAGTTAGCTAGCTTAAGTGTACTAAGCTTGTCAATAATTTCAGTCAATGGAGCTGTATGGATGGCCTCTTCCAGGGCCTCAAACCAGAATGCCGCCGCGGCCGTGACAGGCGCAATGCATGCAAGGGGCTGTAAAATAAAACCTTGTTGAATAAATATTTTCTTAAGGTAACCCTCCAATTTTTTATCCATTGGATCTGAAAAAGCACAACTGTCCTCAACCGGGATAGTAGTACGCTTTGCTAAAGTAGAAACTGCTCCCTCCACCTTAGGGACCGTCTGCCATAAGTCCCGTGTAGTGGCGTCTATTGGAAACATTTTTCTAAATATAGGAGGTGGGGAAAAAGGCACACCCGGTCTATCCCACTCCTTGCTAATAATTTCTGTAAGCCTTTTAGGTATAGGAAAAACATCAGTACACACCGGTACCGCATAGTATTTATCCAGCCTACACAATTTCTCTGGTACTGCAACTGTGTTACAGTCATTCAGAGCAGCTAATACCTCCCCAAACAACACACGGAGGTTCTCAAGCTTAAATTTAAAATTAGAAATCTCTGAATCAGGTTTCCCCGAATCAGAGATGTCACCCACAGACTGAAGCTCTCCGTCCTCATGATCTGCATATTGTGACGCAGTATCAGACATGGCCCTTACAGCATCTGCGCGCTCTGTATTTCTCCTAACCCCAGAGCAATCACGCTTGCCTCTTAATTCAGGCAACCTGGATAATACCTCTGACAGGGTATTATTCATGATTGCAGCCATGTCCTGCAAGGTAATCGCTATGGGCGTCCCTGATGTAATTGGCGCCATATTAGCGTGCATCCCCTGAGCGGGAGGCGAAGGGTCTGACACGTGGGGAGAGTTAGTCGGCATAACTTCCCCCTCGTCAGAATCTTCTGGTGATATTTCTTTTATAGTTAAAGACTGATCTTTACTGTTTAAGGTGAAATCAATACATTTAGTACACATTCTCCTATGGGGCTCCACCATGGCTTTCAAACATAATGAACAAGTAGTTTCCTCTGTGTCAGACATGTTTAAACAGACTAGCAATGAGACTAGCAAGCTTGGAAAACACTTTAAACAAGTTTACAAGCAATATAAAAAACCTTACTGCACCTTTAAGAAACACAAATTTTGTCAAAATTTGAAATAACAGTGAAAAAACATAATTTATGTAAGAACTTACCTGATAAATTCATTTCTTTCATATTAGCAAGAGTCCATGAGCTAGTGACGTATGGGATATACATTCCTACCAGGAGGGGCAAAGTTTCCCAAACCTCAAAATGCCTATAAATACACCCCTCACCACACCCACAATTCAGTTTAACGAATAGCCAAGAAGTGGGGTGATAAAAAAGTGCGAAAGCATATAAAATAAGGAATTGGAATAATTGTGCTTTATACAAAATCATAACCACCACAAAAAAAGGGCGGGCCTCATGGACTCTTGCTAATATGAAAGAAATGAATTTATCAGGTAAGTTCTTACATAAATTATGTTTTCTTTCATGTAATTAGCAAGAGTCCATGAGCTAGTGACGTATGGGATAATGACTACCCAAGAAGTGGATCTTTCCACACAAGAGTCACTAGAGAGGGAAGGATAAAATAAAGACAGCCAATTCCTGCTGAAAATAATCCACACCCAAAATAAAGTTTAACGAAAAACATAAGCAGAAGATTCAAACTGAAACCGCTGCCTGAAGTACTTTTCTACCAAAAACTGCTTCAGAAGAAGAAAATACATCAAAATGGTAGAATTTAGTAAAAGTATGCAAAGAGGACCAAGTCGCTGCTTTGCATATCTGGTCAACCGAAGCTTCATTCCTAAACGCCCAGGAAGTAGAAACTGACCTAGTAGAATGAGCTGTAATCCTCTGAGGCGGAATTTTACCCGACTCAACATAGGCAAGATGAATTAAAGATTTCAACCAAGATGCCAAAGAAATGGCAGAAGCTTTCTGGCCTTTTCTAGAACCGGAAAAGATAACAAATAGACTAGAAGTCTTACGAAAAGATTTCGTAGCTTCAACATAATATTTCAAAGCTCTAACAACATCCAAAGAATGCAACGATTTCTCCTTAGAATTCTTAGGATTAGGACATAATGAAGGAACCACAATTTCTCTACTAATGTTGTTGGAATTCACAACTTTAGGTAAAAATTCAAAAGAAGTTCGCAACACCGCCTTATCCTGATGAAAAATCAGAAAAGGAGACTCACAAGAAAGAGCAGATAATTCAGAAACTCTTCTGGCAGAAGAGATGGCCAAAAGGAACAAAACTTTCCAAGAAAGTAATTTAATGTCCAATGAATGCATAGGTTCAAACGGAGGAGCTTGAAGAGCTCCCAGAACCAAATTCAAACTCCAAGGAGGAGAAATTGACTTAATGACAGGTTTTATACGAACCAAAGCTTGTACAAAACAATGAATATCAGGAAGAATAGCAATCTTTCTGTGAAAAAGAACAGAAAGAGCAGAGATTTGTCCTTTCAAAGAACTTGCGGACAAACCCTTATCTAAACCATCCTGAAGGAACTGTAAAATTCTCGGTATTCTAAAAGAATGCCAGGAAAAATGATGAGAAAGACACCAAGAAATATAAGTCTTCCAGACTCTATAATATATCTCTCGAGATACAGATTTACGAGCCTGTAACATAGTATTAATCACAGAGTCAGAGAAACCTCTTTGACCAAGAATCAAGCGTTCAATCTCCATACCTTTAAATTTAAGGATTTCAGATCCTGATGGAAAAAAGGACCTTGTGACAGAAGGTCTGGTCTTAACGGAAGAGTCCACGGTTGGCAAGAGGCCATCCGGACAAGATCCGCATACCAAAACCTGTGAGGCCATGCCGGAGCTACCAGCAGAACAAACGAGCATTCCTTCAGAATCTTGGAGATTACTCTTGGAAGAAGAACTAGAGGCGGAAAGATATAGGCAGGATGATACTTCCAAGGAAGTGATAATGCATCCACTGCCTCCGCCTGAGGATCCCGGGATCTGGACAGATACCTGGGAAGTTTCTTGTTTAGATGGGACGCCATCAGATCTATTTCTGGAAGTTCCCACATTTGAACAATCTGAAGAAATACCTCTGGGTGAAGAGACCATTCGCCCGGATGCAACGTTTGGCGACTGAGATAATCCGCTTCCCAATTGTCTACACCTGGGATATGAACCGCAGAGATTAGACAGGAGCTGGATTCCGCCCAAACCAAAATTCGAGATACTTCTTTCATAGCCAGAGGACTGTGAGTCCCTCCTTGATGATTGATGTATGCCACAGTTGTGACATTGTCTGTCTGAAAACAAATGAACGATTCTCTCTTCAGCAGAGGCCAAAACTGAAGAGCTCTGAAAATTGCACGGAGTTCCAAAATATTGATCGGTAATCTCACCTCCTGAGATTCCCAAACTCCTTGTGCCGTCAGAGATCCCCACACAGCTCCCCAACCTGTGAGACTTGCATCTGTTGAAATTACAGTCCAGGTCGGAAGCACAAAAGAAGCCCCCTGAATTAAACGATGGTGATCTGTCCACCATGTTAGAGAGTGTCGAACAATCGGTTTTAAAGATATTAATTGAGATATCTTCGTGTAATCCTTGCACCATTGCTTCAGCATACAGAGCTGAAGAGGTCGCATGTGAAAACGAGCAAAGGGGATCGCGTCCGATGCAGCAGTCATAAGACCTAGAATTTCCATGCATAAGGCTACCGAAGGGAATGATTGTGACTGAAGGTTTCGACAAGCTGAAATCAACTTTAGACGTCTCTTGTCTGTTAAAGACAGAGTCATGGACACTGAATCCATCTGGAAACCCAGAAAGGTTACCCTTGTCTGAGGAATCAAAGAACTTTTTGGTAAATTGATCCTCCAACCATGATCTTGAAGAAACAACACAAGTCGATTCGTATGAGATTCTGCTAAATGTAAAGACTGAGCAAGTACCAAGATATCGTCCAAATAAGGAAATACCACAATACCCTGTTCTCTGATTACAGACAGCAGGGCACCGAGAACCTTTGTAAAAATTCTTGGAGCTGTAGCTAGGCCAAACGGCAGAGCCACAAACTGGTAATGCTTGTCCAGAAACGAGAATCTCAGGAACTGATAATGATCTGGATGAATCGGAATATGCAGATATGCATCCTGTAATTCTATTGTGGACATATAATTCCCTTGCTGAACAAAAGGTAAGATAGTCCTTACAGTTACCATCTTGAATGTTGGTATCTTTACATAACGATTCAAAATTTTTAGATCCAGAACTGGTCTGAAAGAATTCTCCTTCTTTGGTACAATGAAGAGATTTGAATAAAACCCCATCCCCTGTTCCGGAACTGGAACTGGCATAATTACTCCAGTCAACTCTAGATCTGAAACACATTTCAGAAATGCTTGAGCTTTTACTGGATTTACTGGGACACGGGAAAGAAAAAATCTCTTTGCAGGAGGTCTCAACTTGAAACCAATTCTGTACCCTTCTGAAACAATGCTCTGAATCCAAAGATTGTGAACAGAATTGATCCAAATTTCCTTGAAAAAACGTAACCTGCCCCCTACCAGCTGAGCTGGAATGAGGGCCGCACCTTCATGTGGACTTAGAAGCAGGCTTTGCCTTTCTAGCTGGCTTGGATTTATTCCAAACTGGAGATGGTCTCCAAACTGAAACTGCTCCTGAGGATGAAGGATCAGGCTTTTGTTCTTTGTTGAAACGAAAGGAACGAAAACGATTATTAGCCCTGTTTTTACCTTTAGATTTTTTATCCTGTGGTAAAAAAGTTCCTTTCCCACCAGTAACAGTTGAAATAATGGAATCCAACTGAGAACCAAATAATTTGTTACCCTGGAAAGAAATGGAAAGTAAAGTTGATTTAGAAGCCATATCAGCATTTCAAGTTTTAAGCCATAAAGCTCTTCTAGCTAAAATAGCTAGAGACATAAACCTGACATCAACTCTGATAATATAAAAAATGGCATCACAGATAAAATTATTAGCATGTTGAAGAAGAATAATAATATCATGAGAATCACGATGTGTTACTTGTTGCGCTAAAGTTTCCAACCAAAAAGTTGAAGCCGCAGCAACATCAGCCAAAGATATAGCAGGTCTAAGAAGATTACCTGAACACAGATAAGCTTTTCTTAGAAAGGACTCAATTTTCCTATCTAGAGGATCCTTAAACGAAGTACCATCTGACGTAGGAATAGTAGTACGTTTAGCAAGGGTAGAAATAGCCCCATCAACTTTAGGGATCTTGTCCCAAAATTCTAATCTGTCAGACGGCACAGGATATAATTGCTTAAAACGTTTAGAAGGAGTAAATGAATTACCCAAATTATCCCATTCTTTGGAAATTACTGCAGAAATAGCATCAGGAACAGGAAAAACTTCTGGAATAACTACAGGAGATTTAAAAACCTTATTTAAACGTTTAGATTTAGTATCAAGAGGACCAGAATCCTCTATTTCTAAAGCAATTAGGACTTCTTTAAGTAAAGAACGAATAAATTCCATTTTAAATAAATATGAAGATTTATCAGCATCAACCTCTGAGACAGAATCCTCTGAACCAGAGGAATCATCAGAATCAGAATGATGATGTTCAGTTAAAAATTCATCTGTAGGGAGAGAAGTTTTAAAAGATTTTTTACGTTTACTAGAAGGAGAAATAACAGACATAGCCTTCTTTATGGATTCAGAAACAAAATCTCTTATATTATCAGGAACATTCTGCACCTTAGATGTTGAAGGAACTGCAACAGGCAATGGTACTTTACTAAAGGAAATATTATCTGCTTTAACAAGTTTGTCATGACAATCAATACAAACAACAGCTGGAGGAATAGCTACCAAAAGTTTACAGCAGATACACTTAGCTTTGGTAGATTCAGCACTTGACAGCGATTTTCCTGTAGTATCTTCTGACTCAGATGCAACGTGAGACATCTTGCAATATGTAAGAGAAAAAACAACATATATATATAAAGCAAAATTGATCAAATTCCTTAAATGACAGTTTCAGGAATGGGAAAAAATGCCAAAGAACAAGCTTCTAGCAACCAGAAGCAATAAAAAATGAGACTTAAATAATGTGGAGACAAAAGTGACGCCCATATTTTTTCGCGCCAAATAAGACGCCCACATTATTTGGCGCCTAAATGCTTTTTGGCGCCAAAAATGACGCCACATCCGGAACGCCGACATTTTTGGCGCAAAATAACGTCAAAAAATGACGCAACTTCCGGCGTATGACGCCGGAAACGGAAATAGAATTTTTGCGCCAAAAAAGTCCGCGCCAAGAATGACGCAATAAAATGAAGCATTTTCAGCCCCCGCGAGCCTAACAGCCCACAGGGAAAAAGTCAAATTTTAAGGTAAGAAAAATGTTAAAATGCATTATCCCAAATATGAAACTGACTGTCTGAAAATAAGGAAAGTTGAACATTCTGAGTCAAGGCAAATAAATGTTTGAATACATATATTTAGAACTTTATAAACAAAGTGCCCAACCATAGCTAGGAGTGTCACAGAAAATAAGACTTACTTACCCCAGGACACTCATCTACATATAGTAGATAGCCAAACCAGTACTGAAACGAGAATCAGCAGAGGTAATGGTATATATAAGAGTATATCGTCGATCTGAAAAGGGAGGTAAGAGATGAATCTCTACGACCGATAACAGAGAACCTATGAAATAGACCCCTTAGAAGGAGATCACTGCATTCAAATAGGCAATACTCTCCTCACATCCCTCTGACATTCACTGCACGCTGAGAGGAAAACCGGGCTCCAACTTGCTGCGGAGCGCATATCAACGTAGAATCTAGCACAAACTTACTTCACCACCTCCATCGGAGGCAAAGTTTGTAAAACTGAATTGTGGGTGTGGTGAGGGGTGTATTTATAGGCATTTTGAGGTTTGGGAAACTTTGCCCCTCCTGGTAGGAATGTATATCCCATACGTCACTAGCTCATGGACTCTTGCTAATTACATGAAAGAAAAGACAGTTACACTAACGAAATTTTTACAGTGTATGTAACAAGTTAGCAGAGCATTGCACCCACTTGCAAATGGATGATTAACCCCTTAATACCAAAAACGGAATAACAAATGACAAAAACGTTTTTTAAACAGTCACAACAACTGCCACAGCTCTACTGTGGCTTTTTACCTCCCTCAAAAACTACTTTGAAGCCTTTTGAGCCCTCCAGAGATGTCCTGGATCATGCAGGAAGAAGCTGGATGTCTGTGTCTGTAATTTTTGCTGTGCAAAAAACCGGCAAAATAGGCCCCTCCCACTCATATAACAACAGTGGAAAGCCTAAGGAAACTGTTTCTAGGCAAAATTCAAGCCAGCCATGTGGAAAAAAACTAGACCCCAATAAGTTTTATCACCAAATACATATAAAAACGATTAAACATGCCAGCAAACGTTTTATATTACATTTTTATAAGAGTATGCATCTCTATTAATAAGCCTGATACCAGTAGCTCTCACTGCATTTAAGGCTTTACTTACATTAGTTCGGTATCAGCAGAATTTTCTAGCAAATTCCATCCCTAGAAAAATATTAACTGCACATACCTTATTGCAGGAAAACCTGCACGCCATTCCCTCTTTGAAGTTACCTCACTCCTCAGAATATGTGAGAACAGCCATGGATCTTAGTTACTTCTGCTAAGATCATAGAAAACGCAGGCAGATTCTTCTTCTAAATACTGCCTGAGATAAACAGTACACTCTGGCACCATTTAAAAATAACAAACTTTTGATTGAAGAATAAACTAAGTATAAAACACCACACTCCTCTTACGACCTCCATCTTGGTTGAGGCTTGCAAGAGAATGACTGGATATGACAGTTAGGGGAGGAGCTATATAGCAGCTCTGCTGTGGGTGATCCTCTTGCAACTTCCCGTTGGGAAGGAGAATATCCCATAAGTAATGGATGATCCGTGGACTGGATACACTTAACAAGAGAAATAACAAACTTTTGCTTGTAGAAAATAAAAACTACATTTCTAACACCACATTCACTTTACCCTTCCGATTGCTTAGAGCCGGCAAAGAGAATGACTGGGGGGTGGAGCTAGAGGGGGAGCTATATGGACAGCTCTGCTGTGTGCTCTCTTTGCCACTTCCTGTTGGGAAGGAGAATATCCCACAAGTAAAGGATGAATCCGTGGACTCGATACATCTTACAAGAGAAATAGAGAATGATTGCGGTTTATTAATCTTAAACACAATTACAGTGTAAAAAGTTGGAAAATTCTAATATAATGCGATTTCCTGACATCTTAACGTGCTGTAGTATATAATAAATTACTAAGTGCAAACATTTTTAATAATAATACGTGTTGATGTTATTTTTTGGACTTTATAATTCAAATTATAAAGTTAAGACCTAGTTCACTGTTCAATCCCTTTGGAAACAGAGTTCCAAATGTATAGATTAACTCAGCTTCATTTCGAAGTAGTTTCTTTTCCATGTTACCCCCTCTACTATCCTTATTTTTTTAATTCCCCAAATATACATTAATTTTGGGTTACCGTTGTGTGTATCTTTAAAATGTCTATAAAGTCTGGTATCATCCTTTCCTAATTCGATACACCTTACATGCTCCCTTATTCTCTCTCTCAACTTATGACTAATTTGTCCTAAGTAGTGAAAATTACATGGAACACTGTAATATGTAAATGACGTTCTTATTAGCACACCGAATAGTTTCTTTAATTTTCAGAATCTCCTTTGTTTTTGTGGATTTTACAACTTTGGTTTTACTACTATGTGTACAAGATTTGCATGTATGGCAAGGGTAGAATCCCACTATTTTTCCCCTCTTAAACTTATATCTACTTTCTCAATTTTTGTTTTATATTCACTTGGTGATAAGATGTCCTTCAAATTTTTGGCTCTTCTGTAGATAAAGTCTGGTCCGACTGATTTTATTTCCTTTGAGTGGATCACTTTTGACAAGATGCCAATGTTTTGAAATTATTTTTTCTATTTGTTTGTGTTCCGAGGATTATGTAGTTATAAATGGTACTTTGATATTCTCATCCATTCGGTTTATTTTTTCCTTTTTCTCTTTTTTAAGGATTTTTCCTGTCTATTTTTCTTACTTCCTCTTATCTTTACGATAGTATCCATATAATAACCTTTATGTGAGAATCTTTCTGACAATAGATTTGACTGATTGTCTTAGTCTTCTAAACTTGAGCAGTTTCTTTTAATTCAAAGTAGTTGGCTCTTTGGTATATTTTGTTTCCATCTCCTATGATGGTTACTCTTGTATTCAATATAATTATTTGCATCCACTTATTTGAAGTGGGTTCTAGTGATAATTTCATCATTTAGAAGTCTAATCTCTATATCTAGGAAACTAATGGCTGAACAACTATATTTATGACTAGACTTTAATCCCATATCATTTGCATTCAGATCTTCTATAAACATGTCAAAATGTTCCACCATCTCCCTTCCACACAAAAAATATATTGTCTATAAAACGCCTATAGAGTACGAGATTCGATAACCAAGGGGTTACCTGCAAAATGTTCTTTTCAAAATAACCCATAACATTTTTTACATAACTTGGTGCAAATCTCGTGCCCATAGCCATTCCTCTTATCTGCTCATAGAATCTCCCATCAAATTGAAAATAGCAGAAACCTTACTATCTGATTCATTAAATTTCCTCTTGCGAATTCCCTCTAAGATAGGAAAAGCAGATAAAGCCACAGATGCCAGAAGATACCTGGGCAGACAATTCTGCAGGAAAATAACTGCTCCAGGAGATTAAGAACCGCAGGGCACTGCATGTGCACCATAAAAAGGCTTGGGACGTCTGGGGAGAAGCTGTAGCATAGCCAAAACAGCATCAACCAGGGAGACATGAGGCTAAAATAATTTTGGAAATTACATTATTTAAAAATATTTAAAATGACACTGACTTTAAGATTATAGATACTACTTAAAAATCTATACACTGACTTTAAGATTATAGATACTACTTAAAAATCTAAATATATTTAGGCACAGACCTCTGTTCCATACTTTATCAAAATAAATTAATTGATTGGATTAAGATAGTATAGTAAGTCAAACATATCTAACATAAACAAAATGTATAAGTATGTGGAAGCTATGTAACAGTGAAGAATAAGCAGATAAACATTGTTTTTTCACAGGATGGAAATCAAACATGTGCTGCCAAGGTAGGGGGAAGACAAAATTCCACCGACCCTAATTGCTTATGTTCCATTCCCTTTTTTCACGGCTTATGGGAAAACGATAATAAACCGATTTAATCATCATTCTTTCAGTGACTGAATAAAAATTGAATGTTCTTAAAGTGAAGGTCCATTTTGATGAATTAGTGCCTGTTTTTTAATAAATCTATTAAAAACAATGGCACTTTAATTCATCAAAATTGACATTTCACTGTTTTCTTCAAAAACTTACCTTTTAATTTACCTCCAGCACTTCCTCCGCCCATCGCAAGCCGTCTTCGCGGGTCCAAAATGACGAATCAGGCTTCCTCCAATCACAGCGTTGCATCAGGCCAAGATTCCCCCGAGGGGGAAGCTGTGATTGGAGAAGGCCTGATTCGTCATTTCTGACGTCTGCAAAGGCTTCCAACGGCCGGGGGAAATCGCTGGAGCAGCATTCAGGATTAAAAGGTAAGTTTTTGAAGAAAACAGTGAAATGGCAATTTTGATGAATTAAAGTGCCCTTGTTTTTGATAGGTTTAATAAAAACTGGGCACTAATTCGTCAAAATGGACCTTCACTGGGCTATCCCTTACACACACTGATCCATTCTTTTTTCCCGTTAGCGAAGTCTACCAACAGCATAGAGAAAAAAAAAAAACCCATGTAAAAAAGAGGCAGTCAGAATGTCAGCAACGTTCCGTTCTCAAGCCGGTGATTGGAGCAGAGTAGAATACAAGCGCTCAATCCCTCTAAAATGGCGCCGCTCCGTAATGTTAAGGAGGCGTGGCCAAAAGTAAACACGAAGAGCTCTATCCCGTCGACTAACTCTAACATGAGGTATCTTGTAGGACTTAAATTCAGCAATGTCAACCCTCTATGTCAGGGATCAAACCTGAGACCTCCACAGCTATATCTCAGTCCAAAAAAAAAGAATATTGTCATGGATACCAGACAGCCAAGGCTACCCCCCCACCCCCTACAACCTCACCCCTGTTGTTTCTCAGTGGTTTTGGGCTCCTCAGAGCAACCACAATCTCTGGAAGCTTTTGGTTGCATGGTTTTATGTTCCAAACTTGTTTAGAAAAGAGCTGGTGTATGACCAGGAAAACCCTCCTAGGCTGGCCAGGCTCCTGGAACTCCCGGTCAGCCGCCTCACAACGGACACCCGCCTAACCCGTCTCAGGCTTCCCAGGCTCCTGGAACTCCCGGTCGGCCACAGGACACCCGATAACTTTACCCCTCGTCGCTCCAGCAACCATGTGCCTCAGAGCTCCGCTCTTTTGGGGATTAGTAGCCCCTAGGTAGGACAAGAGGTGGGGAAATTGCCTGAGGGGAGCTCCTTTGGGAACCGGGGGTTTTGGACACCCCTAACCCCATAACTTCAACGGACTGTAACTCCGAACTCCGGTCCCCAGTAACGAATCTTGCTGATTTTTGGACTGTGAAATCTGGGGACCAAGAGCTTTAAAATGACACCCTGGAAACCGCCACCCCTTTGTATTGAGATTATGTGGGACTGTGGCTCCTATGAAGGCGCCGGTCAGTCTGGAGGGGCGGGAATGGGGGAAAATTGTGAGATTGTCCTTGTGTTATCAAGATGAGTTGTGTGTATAAAAGGAGTGTATGTTTTACAATAAAATCAGTTCCTGTTTAACCTGAAGGCTAGTCTGTCTAGTTATTTGGGTTGGCTCCAGCTAAAATCACTTTCCTGGGCTACATAGCAGCCTGTTGCAGGCAAAGGAAGGACCCTCTGGCATAGCTACTCAGTCGGGGTAGCCGGAGTCTGTCACAGGGTGGGACCCTGAGTACTGGTGCTGTCGGGCATCAGGGGTGGCTACAGGCTGTGGTCACTTGCCAGCTACATAGCTGCAGTCGGCAGGAAGGAAGCAGGACCCCTTTTGGCGGAGCTACCCAGTCGGGGTAGCCAGGGTTATCTGTCACATTGGCTGGCAGCGGTGGGATCTGCTTCTTTCACACAGTTTCTGCTGACGGAGGAGACGTACCACAGTAGCCGATAAATATGGAGGCAGTGTTCCTAGGGAGAGTACAAAAGATGCTGAACGGAACAAATGATCCATGTTCAGAACAGGACGTTTTGGCATGGAGGAACCTTGCCCTCCGAGACCTCTGGTGGGAGGCTCTTCAACAGGAGCAGGAAAATGGAAAGGTCCTCCCCACGAATGACACGAGATTCTGGGTTCGGTGGACCGTGAGACTGCCTTTCCTGGGAGAACAGCGAAAGAAGGAATGGCTAGCTGTTCTACATAGACTGATTCAGCAAGAGATGTGGGTGGATGACGGCTATTGAGCCCTCCAATGGCTCGCTATGAAAGCGCAGCCATGGCTTGAGGATGGCTCCCCCACAGAGGGCTTTGGCGGCCCTGGATTGCCGTTTACAAAAAGGACAGAGGACCACAGTTTGGGAGTGAGACAGACCAGGGTCTGGAGGATATCTCTGGGCTCCAAGAGGAACTGCTGGATCTCTTGGAGGAGACCTGGCTGCTGGACGATCTGGATTTTTTAAATTGACCAGGAAGAGGCACTGGTCAAGGAATACAAGAAGCTGCTGGATCTCGCTAAGCAGCGTGCCAGGAGCATACAGATCTGGGGTGAAGCCCTCTGGGATTCATGGAGCTCGACTGTGATGGAGTGGCAGCAAAGAAAAAGGGAACCAGGGCTGCTGGATCCTGATCAGCAGTCTGGCTCTGAGCTTATAGACTTGGATAAGGGAGCCACCCCAGCAGAAATGCTGACAACAGGGCAGAGAGCCGCCGGCCTCTGCCCAGCACCTGTAACAGCTCAAGGAAACCTGGGAGCGGAAGTAGTCGTCGTCCCTCCGCCTAACAGAGAACCTCTTGCAGGTAGAGATGGATGTCAATAACTCTCCCCAGCAGCAGAACCCCTTCCCGGGAGAGGAGACAGTCCTTCTCTCTCCCCAGCGGCAGAGCCAGGAGCCGGGAGAGGAGACAGTCGGTCTCTCTCCCCAGCGGCAGAGCCATCCCCTGGGAGCGGAGGTAGTCGTCCTCCCTCACCGTAAACAGAATCCCTTCCCGGGAGAGGAGACAGTCGGTCTCTCTCCCCAGCGGCAGAGCGAGGAGCCGGGAGAGGAGACAGTCGGTCTCTCTCCCCAGCGGCAGAGCCATCCCCTGGGAGCGGAGGTAGTCATCCTCCCTCCCCGTGAACAGAACCCCCTCCTGGGAGAGGAGACAGTCAGTCTCTCTCCCCAGCAGCAGAGCCAGGAGAGGAGACAGTCGGTCTCTCTCCCCAGCGGCAGAGCCATCCCCTGGGAGCAGAGGTAGTCGTCCTCCCTCCCCTTAAACAGAACCCCTTCCTGGGTGAGGAGACAGTCAGTCTCTCTCCCCAGCAGCAGAGCCATCCCCCGGAAGCGGAGGTAGTCGTCCTCCCTCCCCTTACAGAGAAACCCTTGCAGGGAGAGACGGGTATCAATATCTCTCCCCAGCGTCCGAATCCCTTTCTGGGAGAGGAGACAGTTGGTCTCTCTCCCCAGCGGCAGCACAGTTTCCCATGGAGCGGAGATAGCAGGCCTCCCTCCCCAGCGGTTGATCTCCTTCTCGGGAGAAGAGAAAGACTGACTCTCCCCCTCAGTAGCTTGGCAGGGTCTCTACCCTTTTCTTGTCCCGGAGTATTTCTCACCGAGGTCAGGCGTTGCATTGGGCAGGGAGGATAAAAGTCTATACAGTTGGTGCCACATGTTTGGGCACTCGAGCTTTACCTGGCCCACCAAGGAGCAACCTCCCCCTCTGGTTTGGGGTGGGAATACAGCTGGGAAATCGCCACTGTCTTTGTTTGTGGGTGGGTCAGCCGGTACTAAACAGAGTGTCACAGAGAGAGGCAATACTAAACAGAGTGTCACAGAGAGAGGCAGTGTGGCCATGGAACTTAAGGACACTGGAACTTGTGGGACCACAATTGTTTTGGAGCCTGCCTTAGAAAACTTGTTGGGGACGTTGCCTTATGTGACTATCCCTGCGCCCAGGGTATAAACGTCAGCAGGAACCCCCCAGGATGCCCCAAGCTTAGGAGAGATGGGATAACCTCTCCCAGCAACCGAGAAGTGGAGGGCCACCATCGGACAGCCCCAGGCCGACCCATTAAGGGTCTAGCCGGGTCTGCCAAACTGGAGGGGGGAGATGTCACGGATACCAGACAGCTAAAGCTACCCTCCCACCCCCTACAACCTCACCCCTGTTTCTCAGTGGTTTTGGGCTCCTCAGAGCAACCACAATCTCTGGAAGCTTTTTGCTGCATGGTTTTGTGTTCCAAACTTGTTTAGAAAAGAGCTTGTGTATGACCAGGAAAACCCTCCTAGGCGCTCCTGGAACTCCCGGTCGGCCGCCTCACAATGGACACCCGCCTAACCCCTCTCAGGCTTCCCAGGCTCCTGGAACTCCCAGTCGGCCACTGGACAGGACACCCGATAACTTTACCCCTCGTCGCTCCAGCAACCATGTGCCTCAGAGCTCTGCTCTTTTGGGGATTAGTAGCCCCTAGGGAGGACAAGAGGTGGAGAAATTTTTTGGACACCCCTAACCCCATAACTTCAACGGACTAACTCCGGTCCCCAGTAATGAATCATGCTGATTTTTGGACTGTGAAATCTGGGGACCGAGAGCTTTAAAATGACACCCTGGAAGTGCCACCGCTCCACCTGGATCACCCCGAAACCGCCACCCCTTTGTATTGAGATTATGTGGGACTGTGGCTCCTATGGAGGCGCCGGTCAGTCTGGAGGGGCGGGAATGGCGGGAAAATTGTGGGATTGTCCATTGTGTTATCAAGATGAGCTGTGTGTATAAAAGGAGTGTATGTTTTACAATAAAATCAGTTACTGTTTAACCTGAAGGCTAGTTTGTCTAGTTATTTGGGTTGGCTCCAGCTAAAATCACTTTCCTGGGCTACATAGCAGCCTGTTGCAGGCAAAGGAAGTACCCTCTGGCAGAGCTACTCAGTCGGGGTAGCCGGAGTCTGCCACAGGGTGGGACCCTGAGTACTGGTGCTGTCTGGCATCAGGGGTGGCTACAGGCTGTGGTCCCTTGCCAGCTACATAGCTGCAGTCGGCAGGAAGAAAGCAGGACCCCTTTTGGCGGAGCTACCCAGTCGGGGTAGCCAGGGTTATCAGTCACAAGTATAACAAAAAACACTGACACCCTCGCACAGTTTCTATAATGCAACTAACCACGGAGATGGGGAATCACCAGGAACGCACTGCATTAATATCAGATGATTGACACTATCCAGATCCATATAAAAGGCGCCAAATACGCTCTTAGTCCCTGTATCATTCTCCCGATGAACTAGGGAACCTAATAGGGTACTTTACGATAACGTAAAAATATATACAGCAATTAAGATTTAGCCCACTGGTAGTTAACTCCTTCCTTTTGTGAAGGAGGATAACAGTCTCCATGTCTCATGCATAATGCGTCTGCCACTTCCGTAATCATCCATAAGGATATGTCCCATTAAAAAGTCTTAACCCCATCAGTGCCAGCCTTCTAGCCCCACAAGAACAAAAGGCACTTACATGCATTCTAGTCGTCGGGCAGTCAGACGACTCACCAAGTAATAGAGGATGCCGCTCCTCACAGAGACCTGTGTAAAAAGAATGACAGAGTAAACATAATCAGGCTTTCTATACCAGGGCAGCAACATGTTAGAAACTTGTAAAGGGTGCTTTGCTGCGTTTTCCTAACTGCTTAAAAGCTACCACCCAGCTTGTGATGGAAGATCAGAGCAAGCTTGCTCAGGCTTTAAAACAAAAAACATCTTGATAGAAGAATCTTATACAGACACATAATTACTTCACTTCCTCCTTGCACAAGAGGCAAAGAGAATGATGGGTTTCTGGGAAGGGAAGTGATACTTAACAGCTCTGCTGTGGTGCTCTTTGCCTCCTCCTACTGGCCAGCAGTGATATTCCCAACAGTAATTGATTATCCTGTGGACTCACCGTGTCATTATAAAGATAGAAAATCTCAAACAGATCTCTAATGAATCTATGATCACATTGTGTATATAGGCCTTCCTTATCCAAAAAATAAAAAACACTATGCCCAGATCATGAGGAATCACCATAATATAAATTATGCTTACCTGATAATTTCATTTCCATCGTGGGGAGGAGAGTCCACTGCTTCATTCTTTACTTTTGGGAAACAAGAGCCTGGCCACCAGGAGGAGGCAAAGACACCCCAGCCAAAGGCTTAAATACGTCCCCCACTTCCGTCAGTCATTCTGCCGAGGAAACAAGGAACAGTAGGAGAAATATCAGGGTATAAATGGTGCCAGAACAACAAAATTAAATTTAGGTCCGCCCACCGGAGCAACGGGCGGGAGCCTTGGACTCCCCTTGATGGAAATTAAATTATCAGGCACGCATAATTTATATTTTCCATCTAAAGGTAAGGAGAGTCCACGGCTTCATTCATTACTTTTGGGAACAATACCCCAAGCTCTAGAGGACACAATGAAAAAGTGAGGGCAAAAGGCCTGTAAAACCTTTCTCCCAAAAACCGCTTCCGCCGAAGCAAAAACTTCAAACTTGTAAAATTTTGTAAAGGTATTTAAGGACCAGGTAGCCGCTTTACAAATCTGCTCCATATAGGCCTCATTCTTTAAGGCCCACGAAAAAGCCACAGCTCTAGTCTAATGAGCAGTGATCCTCTGATCAAGCGAATCATGCTCCTCAACCAAAAGGACAAAAGTATTTGCAGAGACGTTCTGCCCCCTGCGTTTCCCAGAATACACCACAAAAAGATGTAGTCTGTCTGAAATCCTTCGTAGCCTGAAGATAGAACTTCAAAGCTCAAACCACATCCAAATTATGAAGTAACCTCTCCTTAGGGGAAGAGGGGTTAGGACACAAAGAAGGAACAACGATTTCTTGATTGATGTTATGGTTAGACACAACCTTGGGAAGGAATCCCAAACCGGTGCGAAGAACAGCCTTAGCGTGAAACACCAGATAAGGAGGCTCATATTGCAAGGCCGTCAACTCAGATACTCTGTTGACATTAAGATTCTTTCTTGGAAGGTTCTCTTTCTGTTAGCTATTGCATCGGCACGCAGAGTGCATAGGTTCAAACGGAACCCTCTGCAATACCTTCAGAACCAAGTTCAAGCTCCAGGGAGGAGCAGATTGTCTAAACACAGACCTGATTCTAGACAAAGCCTGAACAAAAAACTGTATATCAGGAAGCTCAGCGAGTCTTGTGTAACATGACAGACAATGCCGAAATCTGTCCCTTTAAGGAACTGGTGGCAAGCCCCTACTCCAGTCCATCCTGGAGAAAGGACAAATTCCTGGATATCGGGTGGAACGTGCCCTTCTTTGAGACCACAAAAAGGTTTGAATAGTACCCTAGACCCCTTTCTGCTGGGGGTACTGGTACAATAACTCAGAGAGAAGAGAGATCCCTCACACATTCTAGAAAGGTGTCTCTTTTCTGGTCTGGAAGAAAGGAGGAATCTGCCCCTGTGCGGATGAGATCTGAACCCTATCCTGTATCCTTGGGCGACAACCTCCAGAACCCAAGGGTCCTGAACATACTGCAACCAGGCCTCTGAGAAGAGATAATCTGCCTCCCACTTGGTCCGGGGACCACCCCTTTATGCCGTTTAGGCGGGCTTCTTGCTCTGCTTGGACTTGTTCCAAGACTGAGCTGGCTTCCAAGCACCCTTGGACTGATCTTTTGCGGCGGGCTGTTGGCGTTGGGCCTTGTCCACACGTAAGGGATGAAAAGTAGATCCCTTAGGCTTAACCTTCTTATCCTGCGGTAGGAAAGCACCCTTGCCTCCCGTCACCGTGGATATGATTGAGTCAAAACCTGGACCAAACAGGATCTTGCCCTGAAAGGGAAAGGATAACAGTCTGGACTTAGAGATCATATCCGCAGACCACGACTTTAGCCACAGAGCCCTGCGGGCTAGTACAGAAAACCCTGAAACCTTAGCATTGAGGCGAATAATTTGCATATTGGCATCACAAATAAAAGAATTAGCTACCCTCAAGGCCTTATATTTCGTCGAGGGGAGTCTTCCTCTCGACCATATCAGACAGATTTGCACCAATATGTTGCAGCTCCAGAAACCGCTGCTGCCGGCTGAAAAACAAACCCTGTGTGTTGAAACATTCTCCTCAACATGTTTCACTTTTTATCCATGGGCTCCTTGAACAACGAACTATCCTCAAGAGGAATCGTTCGCTTCGCGAGTGTAGAGATAGCACCATCCACCTTAGGGACGGTCCCCCATAGCTCGAGAAGAGTCCGGAACGGGGGAACAGTTTCTTAAAGGAAGAAGAAAGGGGAAAAGAACCTAATTTCTCCCTTTCATTCTTAATAATGTTAGCCATCTAAACCAGAACCAGGAAGGTCTGGTAGTTTCAGTTCCGGAACCTCAAGAGTAGCAAGCACCTGCTTCAGCAAAAAGCGCAAATTTTCCATCCTAAACCTGAAATCGTGCTCCTCTGCAGGACAGAGATTTAGAGGACATGGATTCCTACCCAGAAGGAACGTCCTCCAAAGAGACAGTCATCCTCGTCAGCGGATAACCTTTCCGAGATATCCATAGGATAATATGACTCCTGGGCCGGATAGCCATATTTCACCCTATGCTTGCGCTTAGCAGAACGTGGTAAGGCATTGATCACCTTAGAGACCGCCGTTTGCAGTTGATCCGCAAAGTCTGACGGCCAACAGATTTCCCCCGAACGAGAGATAGACATGCCCTGGGGCGCTGCATGTGTACTCGGAGATGAATGTAGGGGACGCACCTCATGGGACGGAAAGCCCTCAGGAGGTGGGCAGCTCAGCAGTACTAGACATTCTCTTTCGAGAAGCTGAGACATTATCTAGGCAACGGGAACATAGTTGAGCAGGCGGATCTACCAGAACCTCCTCGCAATAAACAGATACTAGACTTTAAGATGGAGTACCCTCCAACGCGTCAGAGTCCTCCATAGCTTGCGGCTGTGATACGGACTAGTAGAAATATAAATAAAGGCACCTTTATAATCTCCAATGGCCGGGGCACTCACCACCTCCTAGGACCCGGACCACAGAAACCGTTAAGTCTCCTGCACCGTCAGCCCAGCAGGAAGTATATTAGGCCACACCCGGTCAGCCTCGCAGGACCGCCCCTGCACTAGGGAGAAAACGCGCCAAAAACAGCCGCACAAATACTCCCGGAAGGAAACTAAAGTTCACCCATTGCCAAACCCTTGTCTCACACATCGCAGCAATGACAATTAAATATTATGTATAACCCCCCGTTCAATAATCCCCTTACTAGGAATGTTAACCCTTGATTCTATAAAGATAAAAGGCATCACACTGTGACCCTGTCTTCTGCGTTGTCATTATGTGTATAAAAATGAAACGATCTTACCAGAATCCGTGGAACAGGAACATGGCCTCTCAAGTGTGACAGTGTAGTAGCATCGCTCCCGACATTGACTTAAGTGTAGGAAGCAGGCACTAAAACTCGTCAATGCTGATTGCTTATGGAGCTGATATGAGTCGGGATGGTTTCACAGAAAGACTCTCCCTGCATCTCCGGACTAACTTTCACCCAAGCTCTCACTGAGAGGCTGACAGGACTACTTAAAACTCCAGTCCCAATTCAAAGAGTACTACCCTCCATAAGAGTCTACTCCGAATCTTCCGACACTTCTCTGCCAACCTCCTGTGACGAAAGGCAAAGAATGATTGGGGGATGAGGGAAGTGGGGGGAGGTATTTAAGCATTTGGCTGGGTTGTCTTTGTCTCCTACTGGTGGCCAGATTCTTATTTCCCAAAAGTAATGAAGCAAGCTGTGGACTCTCCTCCTTTAGATGGAAATATAAGCTAGTAATATCCATAGTTACTAAGATAGTTAGAAGGGGCCTTCAAAGATGCAAACTTGTTTCAAAAGTCTGTTGTATCCTGTAAATAGTACTCAACACCTCCCAATAGTGGTCTAATTAAGATTATCCAAAAAAAAAAAAAAAATTGCTAATGGTTGAAAAAGGCAATTCATCCCTGCCACAATTGGTTGGCCAGGGGGGTCTACATTTATGAATCTTTGGAAGTATATACACAATACAGGAAGAACCGGATTTTTCTTTAAAAAAACTTGCCCGTTTCTGTGTGATTATATCTCTATGCAAAGCTTCATCAATTACTCTAGCTACAGTATCTTGTTGAATTCTCATTGTGGGATCACTTTGTGAAATCTTTTTTGGATGAGCTGTTAAATGGATTTCTCGAGTACTATGGTACTGCCTTTTACATGATATTTATTGCACAGTGCTTTATTATATTTTCGTTATACTTAAATTCAATGGCAACAGGTATTCCAACAGAGTAAAAAAAAAAAAAAAAAAAAAAAAATACATAATGCATAATCACAGCAATATTTTTTAAAATTACTTTTATTGAAGTATTAAATGAAGGGAAATCATATACATATTGTAATAGAGCAAAAAAAGTGAAACGCTATATTTGCAACAAATTTTTAAACTAGCAAAGAAAATCAATGTTGCATTATCCATTACAACACTGTTCAATGTCTCATTCAGAAGAACTAATCTCTCCATTATATTTAATACAGTATGTGTAAAATAGGCCCATCAGATATTTTTAATATAGTTTACATTAGAAGGAACAAGGTTTCCTCAAATCAGAAACTTCAAAAAAGTGTTGCCCTTTCAATATAATACAAATGTATTGTGTTAAAAAAAAACACACCATACAAAACGTATCCCATCAATGGTTTATAAAGTTTGCATAACTAGTGCAATTAATAATAATTGTGGCTATAAAGGATACATTTCATTTTTAGCTTAGAATGATGGTAATTTCCAGTGTACTAGTTTCCATAAAGTTTGCAATTGATAATATTTACTTCTATAAAGACTGAAGATAGGACAAAAAAAAATACAAGTGCATTTTGTTGAATGCCTAAGGAGGGGAAGATTGTAGTTTTTTATCCCAGCTGTTCATTCAGTTTGGGGACATAATCATCCCACTCAGCTTGATAGCAAGTGCCTGCGACGGGCCTTCCTAGCTTGTATTTCTCACGGAAAGACGCTACCTTAAACTTCCCTCTGTGCTCTCCAGAGCGGTTGGTAAGAACTCGTTCATCACATTTCAGTGTCTCAGACTGCTCATATACCAGCCAGACATAACGATGTAGACCTGTTCAAAATAAGAAAGAAAGTTAAAAAAAAAAATAATTAAAAAATGTAAATACAATTTTAGAATTAAAGGGATACTAAATCCAGATTTTTTTTCTTTAATGTTAAATATAGCCACCAATAAGCAAGCGCTATCCAGGTTCTGAAGCTAAAATAGACTGGCTTTTAAAGCTTTACATTCCTGCTTTTTAAATAAAGATAGCAAGAGAACAAAGAAACTGAAAAAAAAAAAATTAGAAAGTTGCTAAAAATTGCATGTTCTACCTGAATCATGAAAGAAAAAAAAAATTGTTTCATATCCCTTTAAAGGGACAGTCTACACCAGAATTGTTATTGTTTTAAAAGCTAGATAATCCTTTTATTACCCATTCCTCAGTTTTGCATAACCAACAGTTATAATATACTTTTATCCTCTGTGATTATCTTGTTTCTAAGCCTCTGCAAACTGCCCCTTTATTTCAGTTCTTTTGACAGACTTGCAGTCTAGCCAGTCAGTGCCTGCTCCCAGATAACTTCACGTGCACGAGCACAGTGTTATCTATATGAAATACGTGAACTAACACCCTCTAGTGGTGAAAAACTGTTCAAATGCATTCTGAAAAGAGGTGGCCTTCAAGATCTAAGAAATTAGCATATGAACCACCTAGGTTAAGCTTTCAACTAAGAATACCAAGAGAACAAAGCAAAATTGGTGATAAAAGTAAATTGGAAAATTGTTTGAAATCACATGCTCTATCTGAATCATGAAAGTTTTTTGGCCTAGACTGTCCCTTTAAGTTTTAAATATGCATTTGTTAATGACAAAAACAAAAATAATGTAATTTGTGATATTCATTAATATCAGATTATCAAATGTCACTGGTAACAAATAGATGAATATCGAACAAATATTTGTTCAACAAATTTGTTTAATACTTTTTCATTTATATAGCAGACCCCTCCAAGAGTTACAGAGCTTATGGGGAGAGATAGTTTGCCTTGGATTTCTCAGTTGCTGCTTTAGAGAATATATATAAAAACCTAGTGTGAGATAGACTACTAGCACTTTATTTTGCTTTGTTGAAGTGCAATATATTTTTGAAGAGAGACTTAAACATGAAGTTTAGTTTAAAAAGGACAGTCAAGTCAAGAAAAAAAAAAAAAAAAAAAAAAAAAAAAAAAAAAAAAAGTCATGATTCAAATAGGGCATGTAATTTTAAAACTTTCCAATTTACTTTTATCACCAATTCTGCTTTGTTCTCTTGGTATTCTTAGTTGAAAGCTAAACCTAGGAGGTTCATTTGCTAATTTCTTAGACCTTGAAGGCGTTAGTTCATGTGTTTCATATAGATAATATTGAGCTCACGCACATGAATTTACCGAGGAGTGAGCACTGATTGGCTAAAATGCAAGTTTGTCAAAAAACTGAAATAAGGGAGCAGTCTGCAGAGGCTTAAATACAAGGTAAAATCTTTAATATTATAACTGTTGGTTATGCAAAATTGGGGAATGGGATTATCTATCTTTTTATTTAAACAACAAAAATTCTGGTGTTGACTGTCCTTTTAAGTTGAACTTTTGTTGAATTGCTTTACTATTTGGCTTGCACTCCGTCTGTAGTCTGACATTCTATAATTACATACCTCCCAACATTTCCAAATTCATAAGAGGGACACCTCCCGCACCAAAATATCATGGGTAGGAGCAGGGGGGGGGGGCTTAAAAAAAAATAATCATAAGACCAAAGTAATAAATAAAATTTCAAAAAGTCATATTTTAATACTCATAGGCAGCAAATGAAACACAAGCTCAAACCACTGGTATAGCTATGTGAGCTCTGTATTTAATTAGCCTTCACAGAGACAGTGCTAAATATTTTTATCTTAATTGGACATTTAATAATAGAGATTCTTTAAAACTGATCTCTGCATTCCTCATTAATATTCTAGATTCTGGCCTTTTTAAGTCGGCAAAAATGCACAGTAACACACTACATAGCATACACTTACACATGCAGATACACACACTACATAGTATACACTTATACATGCAGACACACACTTATACATGCAGATACCAGAGAGCTGGTAATCTGAGGGAACCGCGATTTGGGGCATATACGCTCATTTGAGATGTGATGGACATTCTACCGACACCATAGCACTATTCACATTGTTGATAGCATTTTGAATCTGAACTTATTAGGACTTTGTTGGTTATTGTTACCATTTGTGGTTCATATAAAACTGCTTATTTTAAACTGCTATTTTAAATGTTTATTTCTGTATTAAGGTCGACCTTATCCGTTTATGTATTTGTGTGTATTAATAGATCCTTTTTACACTAACATTTGATGTGATCTTTTATGCTTATTAAATTTGTCACTATAGAAATCATACATACTATACATACATACCATACCATACATACCATACCATACATACTTTTCATGAGAAAATAAAATACATTCTTTATTCTTCATGAAAACGGAGGCGGAGAGGGAGGATGAGAGGCGGACCAGGGTGCGGCCGTGGACGAACCCGAGAATGCCCGCGAAACGGCCATTTTTGCCGAGAATTCTGAGTGTGTGGCAGCAACTGGCTTTCATCCTGCAGTCATCTGGGAGTAGTGTGGCGGTGGGACAGCTCAAAGTTGTGAGCAATAAAGAGAGTATAAACCCTTTAAGGACACAGCTTTCAGTTTGCTCAATTGTTTTATGACAGAAAAATTCCGTCACATGTCCTTAATAGGTTAAAAAAAAAAAAACAAAAAAAAAAAAAAACACAACCTTTTAAAGTGCACTTTTTTTTCTGTGATGCATGTAAAACATTGAGATTTAGATAACATGTTTGTTCATTAAGGGGTGCACTTGCTACTATTACTTGCTTGTAGGATGTATTGCTTTGTGAAATTTGTCAATTTATATTATTTATGTTACATATAACATTATGTATATAAGAATATATTTTACTACTACAGAACAGTCTCTAGCTCTACTCCATCATCAGAATATAGAGGATGATCATGATATAGATAATGAGATATAGTTACTTTTTAATAGATACTGATTTAGATTCCCAGAAGATAGATCAATCTCCTAAACAGTACACAGTGGTGCAGTCAGTGCACATATTTTTGCTTTTTATAATATGTTTTCCTCTAATTTTAAATAGTTAATTTTATATTTACATTACCCTTATTATACCAGTTTGCAGTCCAGTAGTGTACCATAACACAAATCATTTTTAATAAATAATCAAAAAAGATATTATATTAGTTTATGCTCTCAAATAAGTTATATTGGTTTAATAATGTTTATTTATGGATGGATGCATTGCTGCAGAAAGTGCAAATAGAAATGTATTTATTTTTTTAATAAAAAAATAAATAAATTACTTTAATATATTATTTTTTGTTATCATTGATGCTAGGCTAGTGCTGCAACAATAAAAAATCATTAATGGTTAATGCATTTTGGTGAGCAAAATTATCAAAATTAGTATGATGCTTAAATGTGCAAGCAATGCATTCATTGCTTAAAGTCTGCAATGCCCTATTAACTGTCCATGTGCATTGTGCTGCCACAATATAGCAGCCCTAAGTATGCCTAACCAATTGTGTTTAAGAACAAAAAAATAGCTAACCTAATAAAATATGTAAATTTAATTTAAAATGTTGCTTAAAATAGCATGCATCGCATGGATGTCATGCTCTATTGCTCTTGATTCAGAACACAAAACAAATTAATTAAATGTAGAAAAAAAAAAAAAGTGTTTTTTTACTTTTATGTCCCTCCCAGACCATTACTGTTTCTGACTGTGTTGTTGACAACAATGAACAAACACAACACAGTCAGAAACAGTAATGGACTGGGAGGGACATCAAAGTTTAAAAAAAATAAATATATATATATGCTTACCTGATAAATTTCTCTCTTGTGGTGTATCTAGTCCACGGGTTCATCCATTACTTGTGGGATATTCTCCTTCCCAACAGGAAGTTGCAAGAGGACACCCACAGCAGAGCTGTCTATATAGCTCCTCCCCTAACTGCCACCCCCAGTCATTCGACCGAAGACAAGCAAGAGAAAGGAGAAACTATAGGGTGCAGTGGTGACTGTAGTTTAATAATTAAAAACACCTGCCTTAAAGTGACAGGGAGGGCCGTGGACTGGATACACCACAAGAGTAAGAAATTTATCAGGTAAGCATAAATTTTGTTTTCTCTTGTAAGGTGTATCCAGTCCACGGGTTCATCCATTACTTGTGGGATACCAATACCAAAGCTTTAGGACACGGATGGAGGGAGGGACAAGGCAGGAACTTAAACGGAAGGCACCACTGCCTGCAAGACCTTTCTCCCAAAAATAGCCTCCGAGGAAGCAAAAGTATCAAATTTGTAGAATTTAGAAAAGGTATGAAGCGAAGACCAAGTCGCCGCCTTACAAATCTGTTCAACAGAGGCCTCATTTTTAAAAGCCCATGTGGAAGCTACCACTCTAGTGGAATGAGCTGTAAGTCTTTCAGGAGGCTGCTGGCCAGCAGTCTCATAAGCTAAACGGATTATGCTTCTCAGCCAAAAAGAAAGGTTGCCGAAGCCTTTTGGCCTCTCCTCTGTCCAGAGTAGACAACAAACAATGCAGATGTTTGACGAAAATCCTTAGTAGCTTGTAAATAAAACTTTAAAGCACAAACCACGTCAAGATTGTGTAATAGACGTTCCTTCTTTGAAGAAGAATTAGGACACAGTGACGGAACTACAATCTCCTGATTGATATTCTTATTAGATACCACCTTAGGAAGAAACCCAGGTTTGGTACGCAAAACTACCTTATCTGCATGGAAGATCAGATAAGGAGAATCACACTGTAAGGCAGATAACTCTGAAACTCTACGAGCCGAAGAGATAGCTACCAAAAACAGAACTTTCCAAGATAAAAGCTTGATATCTATGGAATGCAGAGGTTCAAACTGAACCCCTTGAAGAACTTTAAGAACTAAGTTTAGGCTCCATGGTGGAGCAACCGGTTTAAACACAGGCTTGATTCTAACTAAAGCCTGACAAAACGCCTGAAACATCTGCCAGACGCTTGTGTAGAAGGACAGAGCAGAAATCTGTCCCTTTAAGGAACTAGCTGACAATCCTTTCTCCAATCCTTCTTGGAGAAAGGATAATATAATAGGAATCTTGACTTTACTCCAAGAGTAACCCTTGGATTCACACCAAAGAAAATATTTACACCATATCTTATGATAGATTTTCCTGGTGACAGGCTTTCGAGCCTGTATTAAGGTATCAATGACCGACTCGGAGAAACCACGTTTTGATAAAATCAAGCGTTCAATCTCCAAGCAGTCAGCCGCCGCAGAGAAATTAGATTTGGATGTTTGACTGGACCTTGGAGTAGAAGGTCCTGCCTCAGCGGCAGAGACCATGGTGAAAGGGATCACATGTCCACCAGATCTGCATACCAAGTCCTGCGTGGCCACGCAGGTGCTATCAAAATCACAGAAGCTCTCTCCTGCTTGATCTTGGCAATCAGACGAGGGAGGAGAGGAAATGGTGGGAACACATAAGCCAGGCTGAAGGACCAGGGCGCTGCTAGAGCATCTATCAGCGCTGCCTGGGGATCCCTTGACCTGGACCCGTAACAAGGAAGCTTGGCGTTCTGACGAGACGCCATCAGATCCAGTTCTGGTTTGCCCCACAGTTGAATCAGCTGGGAAAATACCTCCGGATGGAGCTCCCACTCCCCCGGATGAAAAGTCTGCCGACTTAGAAAATCCACCTCCCAGTTCTCTACTCCTGGGATATGGATAGCTGAGAGATGGCAAGAGTGAACCTCTGCCCATAGAATTATCTTTGAAACCGCCAACATTGCCAGGGGGCTTCTTGTTCCCCCCTGATGGTTGATATAGGCTACAGTCGTGATATTGTCCGACTGAAATCTGATGAACATGACCGCAGCTAGTTGAGGCCAAGCCTGAATAGCATTCAATATTGCTCTCAGTTCCAGAATGTTTATCGGAAGGAGGGCTTCCTCCCGAGTCCATGAACCCTGAGCCTTCAGGGAGTTCCAGACCGCGCCTCAGCCCAGAAGGCTGGCATCTGTCGTCACTATAGTCCACTCTGGCCTGCGGAAACTCATTCCCCTGGACAGATGGACCCGAGATAACCACCAGAGAAGAGAATCCCTGGTCTCTTGATACAGATTTAGCAGAGGGGACAAATCTGTGTAGTCCCCATTCCACTGATTGAGCATGCAAAGTTGCAGTGGTCTGAGATGTAGGCGGGCAAACGGAACTATGTCCATTGCCGCTACCATTAGGCCGATTACTTCCATACACTGAGCCACTGACGGCCGAGAAGTGGAATGAAGAGCACGGCAGGAAGTTAGCTTTGATAATCTGACCTCTGTCAGAAAAAATTTCATTTCTACTGAATCTATCAGTGTTCCTAGGAAGGAAACTCTTGTGAGAGGGGAGAGAGAACTCTTTTCTTCGTTCACCTTCCACCCAATGTCCATATGGGACTTGGCGATTTGAAAAGTCGACGCCTGTATCAGAATGTCGTCTAGGTAAGAAGCCACTGCTATGCCCTGTGGCCTTAGAACCGCCAGTAGGGACTCTAGAACCTTCGTAAAGATTCTTGGTGCCGTGGCTAACCCTAAGGGAAGAGCCACAAACTGGTAATGCCTGTCTAGGAAGGCGAACCTGAGGAACTGATGATGATCCTTGTGAATCGGAATGTGGAGATAAGCATCCTTTAAGTCCACGGTAGTCATATATTGACCCTCCTGGATCATAAGTAGGATGGTTCGGATAGTCTCATCTTGAAGGATGGGACCCTGAGATCCAAAATTGGTCTTAAAGTTCCCTCTTTTTTGGGAACTATAAACCGATTTGAATAGAAGCCCTGCCCCTGTTCCTCCTTTGGAACTGGGTGGATCACGACCCATAACCAGTAGGTCTTGAACACAACGTAAGAATGCCTCTATCTGGTTTACAGATAATTGTGAGAGATGAAATCTCCCCTTGGGAGATGAAGCTTTGAAGTCCAGAAGATATCCCTGGGAAACAATCTCTAATGCCCAGGGATCCTGGACGTCTCTTGCCCAAGCCTGGGCGAAGAGGGAAAGTCTGCCCCCTACTAGATCCGGTCCCGGATCGGGGGCTACTCATGCTGTCTTAGAGGAAGCCGCAGGTTTCTTGGCCTGCTTCCCCTTGTTCCAAGCCTGGTTAGGTCTCCAGACTGGGCGAAATTTCCCTCTTGTTTTGCATTAGAGGAAACTGAAGCTGCGCCACTCTTGAAGTTTGGAAAGGAACGGAAATTATTCTGTTTGGTCCTTAACTTATTGGACCTATCCTGAGGAAGGGCGTGACCTTTTCCTCCAGTAATATCAGAAATTATCTCCTTCAGACCAGGCCCGAATAGGGTCTGTCCCTTGAAGGGGATGTTAAGAAGCTTAGACTTTGAAGTAACGTCTGCTGACCAGGTCTATCCCATTCCTTAGTAATAATTTCCGAAAACCTCTTAGGGACTGGAAAAACATCAGTGTAAACAGGCACTGCAAAGTATTTGTCCATTTTACACAATTTCTCTGGAACCACAATGGGGTCACAATCATTCAGAGTCGCTAAAACCTCCCTAAGAAATAAGCGGAGGTGTTCAAGCTTAAATTTAAACGCTGTCATTTCAGAATCAGACTGAAGTAACGCCTTCCCTGAGTCTGAAATGTCACCCACAGATAGAAGCTCACCTGCCTCGGCTTCTGAGCATTGTGAGGGTATATCGGACACAGGCATTAAAGCGTCAGAAAGCTCTGAATTAGTTCTAGCCCCAGAGCTGTCTCGCTTTCCTTGTAACCCTGGCAGTTTGGAGAATACCTCTGAGAGGGTAGCATTCATAACTGCCGCCATGTCCTGTAAGGTAAAAGAATTAGACGCGCTAGATGTACTTGTCGTCACTTGAGCAGGAGTTATAGGTTCTGACACATGGGGAGAGCTAGATGGCATAATCTCCCTCTTTTCAGTCAGAGAATCCCCTGGGGATAAATCTAAGCGCCATAATATGGTCTTTATAGTTTATAGAAATATCAGTACATTTGGTACACATTCTAAGTGGGGGTTCCACCATGGCTTCCAAACATAATGAACAAGGAGTTTCCTCTATGTCAGACATGTTTAACAGACTAGTAATGAGACAAGCAAGCTTGGAAAAAACTTTAATAAAGGTGAAACAGCAATTAAACAAAAACGTTACTGTGCCTTTAAGAGAAAAAAACTAGCACTTAAACTGCAAAACAGTGTAAAAACACACACTGTAAAAATTTCAAAAATTTTACTGTATAAGGGACTAAAGCAACATTGCAACCACTTGCAAATAGATGAATAACCCCATAGGCCCCAAACCGGATTGAAAAACGTTAAAAAACGTTAAGTCAATTGAGCACCTTGCCACAGCTCTGCTGAGGCTCCTACCTGCCCTCAAATACGATTTTGTGCAGAAATAACCCCTTTGAAATGGTCCTCAGATGCCAGAGGACTCCTCTAGGGAAGCTGGATGTCTCAGTCTGAATTAAAACTGCGTAGTTAGAGTGCTAAAATAGGCCCCTCCCACCATGTACTGGATGCCAGAGGGGCCTTAAGAAAATACTCCTAGGAGTATCTGACTAGCCATGTGGAAACTAGGCCCCAAATAAAGACTTATCTCCCTCAGAGAAAAAAACGTCCTATTTATGAAATCATGTAAACGTTTTGTCACTAAGTAATATGAGTATTAACATAGTATTACCCTGTTTTGTAAGCATGATCCCAGTCGCTGTTAAATCACTGCATCAGGCTTACCTCAAATACACAAGGCTCTGTCAGCATTTTCTATAACTCATTCATCTCTCTAGAAATAAAAATACTGAACATACCTCAAAGCAGGTAATCTGCAGACCGTTCCCCCAACTGAAGTGTTCCCATATTCTTCAGTTATGTGTGAGAACAGCAATGGACCTTAGTTACAAACCACTAAGATCATAAAACCTCCAGGCAGAATTCTTCTTCTAATTTCTGCCTGAGAGTAAAACAGTACAACGCCGGTACCGTTTAAAAATAAACTCTTGATTGAAGGTAAAACTACACTAAGTCACCACATATCTCTTGATACTTCCTTTCTTGTCGAGAGTTGCAAGAGAATGAATGGGGGTGGCAGTTAGGGAAGGAGCTATATAGACAGCTCTGCTGTGTGTGTCCTCTTGCAATGGATGAACCCGTGGACTGGATACACCTTACAAGAGAAAAACACTTTTTATACATTTCAAATTTTCATTAATTTATTTTGTCTTTCCAAAACGTAGAACTTGTCTCCCTCCCACCACCACCTTATTCTAAAAATATTTTATGTTCATTGTTCAACCAACAGCAAATACTGCCTGACAGTGCCTGTGTGTCATCTACTCAAGTTCAAAGTCAGGCAACAGCTGTGGTTCCAGATTGCATCCTGTTTCTTCTTCTACAACAGCAAGGTCATCCAAATCCTAGTGCAGCCTGTTTCTTCTTCTACAACAGCAAGGTAACCCACACATCCTGCAGCCTGTTTCTTCTTCTACAACAGCAATTTCATCCACATTCTAGTGCAGCCTGTTTCTTCTTCTACAACAGCAAAGTCATCCTGCAGGTGCACTGCAACTCTGAAAGCCTGTGTCTTCTACAACAGCAAGGTCAGCCATTTAGCCAGTGTCTTCAACAACAGAAAGGTCAGTCATCCAAAGCCAGTGTTTTCTACAACAGCAAGGTCAGTCTCCTCCAGTGAAAGCCAGTGTTGCCTCAGTCTAAATAAACATGATTATGAGCAACCCCATTGTTGTTGTCTTTAAAATTTATATTCAAATCATTTCAAGTGTATAAGCCTGTGGTCTCTTGTCTCTTCTCAATGAAGGTGACTGCATCATCATTAAGTTAAGCAAGCCCATTGTTGTCTTATTTATATTCTAGATCTAGACCAAGTACAAGCCTGTGGTCTTGTCTCTAGTCTCAATCCAGGTGATGTCACTGCATCATCAAGCCCATTGTTATATTCTTTCTATTCAAGTGCAGATAGCCTGTGTTCTCTTCAATCAAGGTGACTGCATCATCAATCCTATTGTTGTCTTTCTATTCAAGTGCAGCAAGCCACTGTGTTCTCTACTTCTCTTCAATCAAGGTGCCTGTATCATAGCACTATCAGCCTATTTCTTTCTTCTTTAAAGTGCAGCAAGACTGTTCTCTCTTCAATCAAGGTGACTGCTTAACCAAGCCCAATTGCCCATCTTTGTCTTTATATTCAAGTGCAGCTAGCCTGTGTTCTCTCTTCAATCAAGGTGACTGCATCATAGCAAGCAAGCCTATTGTTGTCTTTATATTGAAGTGCAGAAAGCCAATGTTCTCAAGTATCAGCCTATTTTTTTCTTCTTTAAAAGTGCAGCAAGGCTGTGTTCTCTCTTCAATCAAGGTGCACCGACTGCTTAATCAAGCCCATCGTTGTCTTCTTTATATTCAAGTGCAGCTAGCCTGTTTTCTCTTCAATCAAGGTGACTGCATCATCAATCCCATTGTTTTCTTTATATTCAAGTTCAGCAAGCCAGTGTGTTCTCTACTTCTCTTCAATCAAGGTGACTGCATCATAGCACTGTCAGCCTCTCTTTTTCTTCTTTAAAGTGCAGCAAGCCTGTGTTCTCTCTTCAATCAAGGTGACAGCTTAATCAAGCCCATCGTTGTCTTCTCTATATTCAAGTGCAGCTAGCCTGTTTTCTCTCTTCAATCAAGGTGAATGCATCATATAGCATATTGTTGTGCTCTATTTATATTCAAGACTTTCAAGTGCCTGTGGTCTCTTGTCTTAAAGAATGGATTGTATGCTTCTGTTGCAATTAATTATTAATCAAAATAAATTGTGTGATTCTAATCAAAAATCTTTAAGAAGCTTTTTAAAGACTGCTTCCGCTGCGTCATCTCTGCAACTTGAAGAAGCTATACTAGCATCATCAGAGATAAGCTAACTGCATTATCAAGGCCATTCAATAGTTCTCTGTCTTTGTATTCAAGTGCAAGACTGGTCTAGTCTATTTGTGCCACGGTTGCCAGCGACGCCTGACCCTACTGATATTGGCAGTGTGTGCGGTAGTATAATCTCATTTTTTGTGCCAGCTAGTATTGTGTGCATGGTACATAAAATTCAAGATGACGACGATGATGATACAGAATTGCTACAGAATTGTTGGTGCCAAAGAAAAATTCAACCTCAGTTGTTTGGCAATATTTTGGATTCAGAAAAGAGGATGTGAAACAGAACCAAGTAATCTGTAAAACTTGTGGAACGAGTGTTGCAGCAAAACGAAGTAACACATCAAACCTGTTCCAGCACCTTAAAGAGCGGCATAAGGAAATCTTTGAACGATGTATGGCAAAAAAACAACCCTGGTAGAGAAAAGACAACACAAACAAGCTGTGAATCTAAAGTTGAGCAGCAGCAATCAAAGGCATTTGCAAACACAGCACCATATGGGAAGACCTCAAAAAGGCATAGAGAAATAACCAACGCTATTGCATATTATATATGCAAAGAAATGGTGCCTGCATACACAGTTAGTAAAGAAGGCTTCAAAAGAATGATACACACACACACACTCGACAAGAGATACCAAATGCCATCTCGCAATTACTTCTCAGTAGTTGCAATCCCAGAAAGGTATGCAAAATGCTATAGTTGAATCGGAGATAAATCAATTGAAATACTATGCAACAACATATGTGGTCAAGCTGAACAATGGAGCCATATACGAGTTTAACCGTGCACTTCATCAATGATGATTTTGAGATCAAAAGTCTATGTTTGCAAACATCATACTTTTCTTCTGAACACACTGGAGAGAATGTAGCACAAGGTTTGAGAGAAGCTTTGGCCTCATGGGGATTCTGTGAGGATCAACAAGTATCAATCACCACAGACAATGGCACAAACCTCGTCAAGGCTGTTGCTCTGAATAAATGGAGAAAACTACAAAAAATTGTTTGCCATTTCTCACACAGCTGGAAAAAGGTGGCATTAACTCAAGCCCAGAAAGAACTTCAACTGTCAAGGTATTCACTTATAACAGAGTGCCCAACAAGGTGGAGCTCAAGACAAAAGATGAGTTTTAGAGCAACAGAGAACATTGACTCAGGTTCTCTTTGCAGACAGAAAAAAAACAGACATCTGGCTCCACAATGGCAGGACACTGATGTTCTTGAATCTGTGAGTAAGGCACTGGGGCAAGTTCAAAATTTTACTGATGCCCTTTCTGGAGAAAACCTACGTCAGTGTATCATATGTTAAACTAGTTCTGCATCTATTAAACACAAAGATACTGGCTCTGGAGGAAGATGATTCTGACCTTACCAAGACACTGAAATCCATAATTCTTGAATATATGAATAGAAATTAGGAAGATTAAGATACTCAAGATCTGCTAGATATGGCATCATTCCTTGATCCACGATTCAAGACAACCTACATAAATGCGGATAAAATTACAAGCATCAAGGTCAGGGTGATGTCTGATATGGCCATTGTGTCTGAGCATGAGCAGCAAGTTGTGCAGAAGGCAAGTCAAGCAATCAGTAGTCCACCATGCAAGGTTATAGATGTAGAAGAAGAAACAGTGCAAGCCCCTGCAGCAGATGGTCCTCCTCCTGCAAAGAAATCAAGAAAGTTTTTTCAAGACCGAGTCTGCTTCGCCATCTCTGAAACTTGAAGAAGCCATAGCATCAGAGCTGAACAGCTACCTGCTTTCTCCCTCCATTGATATTGAGAAAAATCCTCTGCAATGGTGGAAACTACATCAGATTAACTTTCCAAAATTGAGCAAGCTAGCACTAAAATATCTTTGTGTTCCTGCAACTAGTTCACCATCAGAGAGGGTATTTAGCACAGGAGGAAATGTGGTGACCTGTCAACGTTCATGCTTGAAGCCAGAAATGGTACATATGTTTTTTTTAGCCAAAAACTTAACCCACTAAAAACACTAGCTTTGCTTAAAATAAAAAATTGTACTACAGTACTACTGTAGCTGTACTGTCCTAGTCAGATGTTGGTTTTTGCATCCAATCTAAAGTCTAAAAACCATGCAATTTTTAAATGTTATAATATATTAAAAACATGGGCAATGTGGTAAGAACTGGCCAGCTAATTTCATTTAAATTAGCTTTGTTTGTATGTGTTGAGTTAACTTGTTATGTACTAACCAACCTTCTGTATATAACTGTGTTGATGTGTTCTACTTCTTAGTGGTCTTTTATATAGATCTACTACTACAGAATAGCTGTGACTAGTGTGTGATGTATATGACAGGCTGCATGATGTCAGGATTGACCTTGTCAATGCCACATCCCTCATGTTTCCCTGGACAGTAACTCCTAAAATGAATAACACATGCAGCAGTGTGTGCATTCATTGTACTTACTTTACTGCACTTATATTTATATACAGAACTTTACAAGTCATACTGCTGTAATGACAGCAATTTTCAGGTTTCTCCATGCTTACACTGCTTCATATGTTAAATCATACCACTGTGTCCACACTGTTAGAATGACTGTCCAATAAAACATGACAATGTTGTGTGAACTTGTGTGTCATAAGACCTAATAACTGGCTAGTGGCTACTATTTAATCACATCACAGGCAGCAAATTTTATTGTAACTATTTTTTGTTTTGTATTTTTATGCTCAAATAGTGCATTAGACATTGATAAACATGTACATTAAGATTCTGTAGTGTTAAATACATTGTTTAATGCTAAATGAAGGTGTTAGTCATTTTTTAATAAAATTGCGATTAAATCGCAAGTTTTGTTTTAAAAAAACAAAAAAAAAACAAAAACGCTTGTGTGACATACATACACTATATATATATATACATATATATACACACACACATATAGATAGATATAGATATATATATATATATATATATATATATATATATATACACACACATACATACACATTATATAGATATATATATATATATATATATATATATACACACACATACACATTATATATATATATATATATATATATA